>NC_043971.1:52768197-52863197 GCF_902148855.1 Sphaeramia orbicularis
TGTTAATCCACCTCTATCTGTCCTGTCAATCATTGGGGTGTCAGGAGGCCTTTATCGGTTCGGTTCTCCTGTGAAGTCACCCATTGGACTGTGTGTATCATCAGACAGGGGCGTTCATGGAGCCCCCCCCCCTTCCACTGATGGTTTACATATGCAGCTCCACACTCAGATAAATCACCCCGGTGTCCGCATGTGGGCTCCGGTCCAAACAGGCCCCCGAGCATTACAGACGTGGAAGGGGTTTGTATAATCCCACATTCCACCGACCACCATTAACTTGTCCGTCTTTGTATTGTTTCTCTTCCAGCGAGCTGCCACGCTAAAGCTTTTTTCTGAAAGTAAATGCTTCCCCAAAAAGAAAACATGTCACATTCCTTAAACGCAACATCACAACAGCAGGAATGTCATGGTTTTCCGTCTGCAAACAGGAATGCTTCCAAAACTTTGCATGTGTAGGAAAAGGAGAGTAAAGGTGTGACTGAAAAAAGACAAACAAACCCAACAACAACAACAACAAAACAATAAAGCATGTGTACATTCCTGTAAACTCATGTCTATGAAGTGGTTTGGATTCAGTCCTAAATGAAACACAGGTCCGGTCTGAGCCAATAACAGCAGCTGACGTAAAAGGCAGAAGGAAAAAAGGACCATACACCAATTCAGATCACTGACTAGGAATAAGACTTCAACAAGAACAAGGGCAGAAACATCCTTCTTAGCTTTTCCAGGGAAACAACTCCTCTGACTGAAGATGTTTCAGTCATGGTTACTACCAAGTAATATCCAAGGTTTTTTTTTTTTTTTTTTTACAATTTGGGAGAGTACTCATAATTTGAGAGGTTTTGGAGATTTCATTTTGCCCACATTTCAAACCACTCGTAAACGTTTTTGTGAGTCTGTATGTGGAGGGAAACTCTGGAACAGTCTGGACATCCAACACAAGCAACGCCAAAATATCCACTGATTTAAGCTGTTCTATAAACATATGGTCTGGACCCAGGACAGAGATAGAGCAGGGCTCTAAACTCCTGTTCTTTCAGGTTCCACATTCAGCCCGATTTGATCTGCAGTGGGCCGGACCAGTCAAATAAGAACAGAACAACATATATATAATGACAACTCCAAATGTTTGTCTTTGCTATTAAATTATGAAAATACTTCCTTTTATAAACTATCCAAACAAAAGCGATCTGAATAACCTGAAAAAACTGAAATTTCTTACAAAAAATAAGCACAATTTTAACAATATTCTGCCTCAACTGATCCTTTCTCCATATGCATTCTGGATCAGATCTACACAGACACTGTTGTTCGTCCATCAGTCTTGATGACGTCCTTGACTTCAGTTTCTGTGGGTCCTGGAGGGGCTCGTCAGTCCTATTTTTGCCCTGAAGTATCTGTCACAAAGACACTAAACACTGAGGAACAGGCAGAAAAGAGTTCAAACTGGGCTGAATTTTCTTTAGACATTTCAGGTTGTTCATATTTGTTCAGGTTATTCACATTTTATTGGTACAAGATAGTTTGTAAATGTAAATATTTTCATAATTTAATGTTATTTTTTGCACTAAAACAAAGACAAAAATTTGAAGTTGTCATTATTTGTAGGCATAATGTAATATTTTTTTCCACATCAAATCATTTTCTTTCAGGTTCCACATTCAGCCCGATTTGATCTGCAATGGGCCGGACCAGTAAAATAAGAACAGAACAACATATAAATAATGACAACTCCAATTTTTTGGTTTTTGTTATTAAATTAGGAAAATACTTACTTTTATAAACTATCCAAACACAAAAGATGTGAATAACCTGGAAAAACTGAAATTTCTAAAGAAAAATCAGTGTAATTTTCTCAGTCTTCTTCCTCCACTTCTCATTAGTCCATGTGCATTCTGGATCAGATCTACACAGACACTAAACACTGAGGAACAGGAAGAAAAGAGTTCAAACTGGACTGAATTTTCTTTAGACATTTCAGGTTGTTCATATTTGTTCAGGTTCTTCACATTTTATTGCTATAGGATAGTTTGTAAATGTAAATATTTTCATCATTTAATGTTATTTTTTGCACTGAAACAAAAACAAAAATTTGAAGTTATTATTTATAGGCATAATGTAAGATTATTTTTTCACATCAAACTGAGAAGAAAATCTGCAGTCGTTCCTTTTTGTGGGTTCTTCTGCTGTTATTATTTGACTGTAGATCAGATTGGTCTGGATGTGGAACCAGAACTAAAATGAGTTCCACAGCCTGCACTGTGGAATTTTTGCACTTTGTAAATTCATCCCAGGGGTCGGAGTGGAACCTTTGGTGGGACGCATTTGGCCCCTGGGCCGCATGTTTGAGAGCCCTGAGATAGAGGGTCTTAACCTCCTAAGACCCACTGTCCACATTGCTGGACAAGATTTTCACAACTTTATACAAAAAAAAGAAAAGAAAAGAAAAGAAAAGAAAAGAAAAGAAAACTGTCCACCACAAAGGACATTACATAAAAATGTTAAAAACTGCATCTGAAAAAACTGTTGCATCAGGATGTTTCCAATATAGGCACTGATTTAATAAAAAACAAAAAAGCTGGTTCTTTGCTGACATTTCCTGGGTCTGAGGAGGTTAACACTTATGTTCCATCTATATTCTGTATACAGTGTTAGTGTGTGCTTGTAACTCACCCAGTTGTATGTGCTGTCCAGTACCATCTGCTATTGTTCGTACTATTGCTGGGATGTGCTGCCCTTTACCTCTAGTGCTGTTGTACTTTTCTTACCACTGTTGCTATGTAATTATTATAATGTAAGTTAACTGTTACCTGTGGTTACATCACCGTGAATGTACTTTGCTTCTATTTTTTGCACACATTTTGCTTATATCATGCAAATACTGTCAAATGAGTTTATTCTAATTTGGTATAGGCCCATTTTGTTCATTGTTCTGGCTTAAAGCCTAAGACAGTGGTTTCCAACCTTTTTTGGCTCATGACCCCATTTTAACGTCACAAATTTGTGGTGACCCCAGACATTTAAAACTGAGAAATTTTTTTGCTAAAATTATAATTTTTTGGGGGGGATCATGTAGTAGTTTGCTATAGTATGTTGCAAATAAATGTTAATTTTAGAGGATATTTAGTCTATATAATGTCTATATAATGTCTATTATTGTGGACAGAGGCAGTAAATCCAGGTGTAGATTACTGCACAAAGGGAGACTTTTATTTTCCTTGGTCAGGATCTGTCCAGTCAGTCCAGCTGTGATTTACAAGGAGGACAATTAATACTGAACAAACTAGAACTGAAACTCTGAATTATGAAAGAGCTGCAGCATCTGAAACTGACCACAGTGAACATTTGACACAGAAACAGAACCACAGTGCTGCAGTTTCACACTCAGTTTGTCATGTCTTTTATGTACTGAAATTGTCTCTTAACTCACCATATATTTTTTATTAGTAAGTTTTTATTTTTATTTCTATCAATTACTAGAAATTTCAGGCAACCCCATTTGAATTCCAGGCGACCCCATGTGGGGTCCCAACCCCAAGGTTGAAAAACACTGGTCTAAAGACAGGAGTGAGTATACATTCTTCTCAGACCCAGCAATGCATGTTAGTCCTCTGCAGTGGACAAGAGTTTCACAGCTGTACTTTCTGGAGTCTCTTGGGTTTCTGTAAATTGGCTTAGAGTCTGGTTTTGACCAACTCTATATATAAAGTGTCATGAGGTAACTTTTGTTGCGATCTGGCACTATATAAATAAAATTTGATTGATTGATTGATTTGATTGGTTTTCCCCTGTAAGTTGCTTTGGAAAAAAGTGTCTGCCAAATGCAGAAATGTAAATGTAAAATAAAAAAGAAAAAAATGTCCACTGAAAAGGACATTATATAAAAAAAAAAAAAAAAAAAAAAAAAAAAAAAAAATATATATATATATATATATATATATATATATATATATATATATATAGAGAGAGAGAGAGAGAGAGAGAGAGAGAGAGAGAGAGAGAGAGAGAGAGAGAGATAGGGTGGGGAAGCAAAATTTACACTGAACATTTAGTTGTTTTTTCTCAGCAGACACTACGTCAGTTGTTTTGAACCCAAACATATACTGATGTCATAATCATACCTAACACTATTATCCATACCTTTTCAGAAACTTTTGCCCATATGAGTAATCAGGAAAGCAAACGTCAAAGAGTGTGTGATTTGCTGAATGCACTCGTCACACCAAAGGAGATTTCAAAAATAGTTGGAGTGTCCATAAAGACTGTTTATAATGGAAAGAAGAGAATGACTATGAGCAAAACTATTACCAGAAAGTCTGGAAGATACTATTAAAGAAGAATGGGAGAAGTTGTCACCCAAATATTTGAGGAACACTTGCACAAGTTTCAGGAAGCGTGTGAAGGCAGTTATTGAGAAAGAAGGAGGACACATAGAATAAAAACATTTTCTATTATGTACATTTTCTTGTGGCAAATAAATTCTCATGACTTTCAATAAACTAATTGGTCATACACTGTCTTTCAATCCCTGCCTCAAAATATTGTAAATTTTGCTTCCCCACCCTGTATACACACACACACACACACACACACACACACACACACACACACACACACATATATATATATATATATATATATATATATATATATATATATATATATATATGTACATATATACATATATACATATATAAATCCTTTCAAGTTGTTCTATTTTCTGGTCAAATCAATCATGTGACAACAGGTTTTGTTTTTTGTTTTTTTTTAACTAGAATTAAAAAAAAAAAAAAAAAAATTAAAATGCTGTTGTATGATCATTTTAAAGGTTTTGTAACTAGTAAAATTATAGGTAAAATATTTCAGGCTCTTTCTACAGACATGTGTGTCTGATTGATGAACACTCATAAAATTAACCCCCAAATAAATCAAAGACAAAAAAACAGAACAACAATAATGTAAATATTAATAATGTAAGTTTACATATCAGACAGATTAATGTCATATTAATGACAATTTTTGTACATCTTAGTGCTCTAACCCTGTTTTGGCATTAAAATGTCATAAAATAACTTTGATTTAAAAATGTAATGTACTTTATGTATATACATACCAATACCAAATGTCATTTGCGGTATGAGAAGTGAAAATCCTTTTGTAGATCGCCTCCTTCAGAGCATTATATTTGTATAAAACATTACATTATTCTGTTTTTATCATACAGATTAGTAGATTAATGTGTAATAATAAAATAGTAACAGTAATTATAACACTGCTTCATATCACAAAAGTATATCCTATGGTTTTCTATGTAAACGATACAAGTATGTGTCGAATGAATGAAAGAGAGTAAAAGTCCCGATGTTTGAAAAGGGGGAAGATCTAAGAAGACTTCAGGTTCAATCATCATCATCTATGTAACAGTGAACATTCCTACGTTTTATAAACGTAAACACAAAAGGACACATAATAAGCCACTAAAACTAAAGTATTTCTGCAGGAGATGCATAAACATGATTTAAAGACTTGCTCAGTAGTCATCAGTGTATTGGATAACGTCATAAATCCATCAGACATTTCAATATTCGGATCATTTACTGTGTCCCAGTCAGATCGTATCAGTTTACATCCACTCTGTGCTTTTATCTGTATGGATTATTTGACTGTTATCTCTAAGGGATCGTTATTTTCTCATTACTGTCAGCAGCTGCACAGTTAGAATCCAAGAACATCCTCAAATCTGCACTTTTAACATTTGCACATTTTGTTCTAATGCAGGTGCCCAGACTGTTATGAGGATCAGCCCTGAACTGCGTACTGATTCTGCAAAGTCAGTGTTGGTTTTGTGACACTTTCTCAAACACATTCAAACTGTATCGTCCTTGATGATTTGTCAATATATTCATCTGACATTTATGACTTAAATACTGAACTGGAAGTGTGTACTGTGTATGTTGGTCGTGTATTCTGTTGTTTCTTTTACAACCACTCAACATTATAAATGTGTTCATCATTGTTCCATCGTCACATAAAACCATTTGAAAGTTGATTGAGTGGCTGCTGCTGCTGAGTAATAATTATAACATTAATGTCTCACATGTTAACTTACTAAGTACTGTGATCCATTTTTCAGATACTCCTACAATATGACTACTGTTGCTTGACTTTTTTGATCTGACTTCTTCCATCCACTGTTCCAGTTCAACCAGTGTTGACGTTATAGCCCTATAATAGCCACTGGTCCCTTCCAGCCTGGGCCTGCACCAGGGCCTGCACCAGGCCCTTCACCAGGCCCTTCACCAGGGCCTGCACCAGGCCCTTCACCAGGGCCTGCACCAGGGCCTGCACCAGGCCCTTCACCAGGGCCTGCACCAGGGCCTGCACCAGGCCCTTTACCAGGGCCTGCACCAGGCCCTTCACCAGGGCCTGCACCAGGCCCTTTACCAGGGCCTGCACCAGGCCCTTTACCAGGGCCTGCACCAGGCCCTTCACCAGGGCCTGCACCAGGCCCTTCACCAGGGCCTGCACCAGGGCCTGCACCAGGCCCTTCACCAGGGCCTGCACCAGGCCCTTTACCAGGGCCTGCACCAGGGCCTGCACCAGGCCCTTCACCAGGCCCTTCACCAGGGCCTGCACCAGGCCCTTTACCAGGGCCTGCACCAGGGCCTGCACCAGGGCCTGCACCAGGCCCTTCACCAGGGCCTGCACCAGGCCCTTTACCAGGGCCTGCACCAGGGCCTGCACCAGGCCCTTCACCAGGCCCTTCACCAGGGCCTGCACCAGGGCCTGCACCAGGCCCTTCACCAGGGCCTGCACCAGGCCCTGCACCAGGCCCTTCACCAGGCCCTTCACCAGGCCCTTCACCAGGCCCTTCACCAGGCCCTTCACCAGGCCCTTCACCAGGGCCTGCACCAGGGCCTTCACCAGGCCCTTCACCAGGGCCTGCACCAGGCCCTTCACCAGGGCCTGCACCAGGCCCTTCACCAGGGCCTGCACCAGGCCCTGCACCAGGCCCTTCACCAGGCCCTTCACCAGGCCCTTCACCAGGCCCTTCACCAGGGCCTGCACCAGGGCCTGCACCAGGGCCTGCACCAGGCCCTGCACCAGGGCCGGCACCAGGCCCTGCACCAGGCCCTTCACCAGGCCCTTCACCAGGGCCTGCACCAGGCCCTGCACCAGGCCTTCCAGCTCATCCAGCCTGTCTGAACTGCTGCTGAGGCACCCTGATGACCTGGATCATGCTCACCATCATCTGGCTCCTTGAGCTGCTTCTGTGCACCCCCTCTGCTCATTTCTACCTTCACAACTGCTGCTCTTTGTCATTCCACAACAATTTTCCTTTTTCTTCTGACACCACTTGTCGAGCTGGCTGAGCAGTCAAGGCATGAAACAGAAGTAGAAACTGAGGGTACGTTTACACGGCAACACTAGGATCTAATTCCGCAAAGATTTCTCCTTTGCGTTATAAAATCATTCCGCGTTTAGACGAAGCCGCTATGATAACGATCTGCGTTCACATGAGTCCGCGAGGACGGCTGAATACGCTGTAGTGGCCATGCCAGACCAGTAGCTGGCGATGTCCAAGACCGTCTGGTCTGGTCCAAAACCGTCTCCTAACTGTCCTCCTTCGATGGTACGTTAGGGATTGACTCAGGCATTGGCGAATTTAAGAAATGCGTCTCCGCTGGTAAGAGTGTAGACGCAGTAAGTCTAACTTTTGGTGGAGAAGCGACAGCAAACTGAGCACAGTTAGCAGCACGTATGTTGTTCTGAAACCGGCCATTGTTGTTGTGGTTGTTCCTTCTTTTTCTGCAGCTTTATTGTGTCATAGAGGCTGGCAAACCAGCTTGGAGGCGCATTACCGCCGCCAACTGGCCCGGAGTGGGTTAACTGGCGGTTCTTGGCTGCGCGCACATGCAGTGACGTCATATTTTACCCCGGAACGCTCCGATTCGCGTTAACACGGAGCTGGAATGCGGAGCGTATCGATAACGTTCCACCCTGGACCCTGGTATCAAAAGTTTCCGGATTCAGGCACTCTAGGCACCGTTTCCATGGTAACAGAAGGCTAATCCGCCATGAAATCTTCCCGGAGTCGACTGAATCCTACGCCGTGTAAACTGAGTTCAGTCAGAGGCACTTTGAGGTTTTAACCTTTCAGGGTTTTTTTTTTTCCCAAACCAAACTCCATCCATCCTCAACCAACAATCACCACTGTGTGGCCTTTATAGTACTGCTCCCCCCAGTGGTGGGAGATGTACCAACTGGAACAGGAGAAGAACTTACACCAGTGTTTTTCAACCTTGGGTTCGGGACCCCACGTTGCGTCGCCTGGAATTCAAATGGGGTCGCCTGAAATTTCTAGTAATTGATTTTAAAAAAAACAAACAAGCAAACAAAAAAAAACTGTTAAAAAATATATGGTGAGTTGAGAGACAATCCCAATCCATAACAGACATGACAAACTGTGGTTGTGAAACTGCAGCACTGTGGTTCTGTTTATCTGTCAAATGTTCACTGTGGTCAGTTTCAGTTGCTGCAGCTCTTTCATAATTCATAGTTTCAGTTCTTGTTTGTTCAGTATTAATTGTCCTCCTTGTAAATCACAGCTGGACTGACTGGACAGATCCTGACCAAGGAAAATCCAATTCTCCCTTTGTGCAGTAATCTACACCTGGATTTACTGCCTCTGTCCACAATAATAGACATTATATAGACTAAATGTCCTCTACAATTAACGTTTATTTGCAGCATAATATAGCAAACTATTATATGATCAAAAACAAATTAATTTCCGTTTTGAATGTCTGGGGTCGCCAGAAATTTGTGATGTTAAAATGGGGTCAGGAGACAAAAAAGGCTGGGAACCACTGCTTTAAGGTTTTAACCTTTCAGGGTTTTTTTTTTTTTTTTTCCAAACCAAACTCCATCCATCCTCAACCAACAATAACCAGTGTGGCTTTTATAGTACTGCTCCCCCCAGTGGCAGGAGATGTACCAACTGGAACAGGAGAGGAACTTACACAGACAAGCTATACAAATAACATACCCCAAATACATACTTAAATATTTACATAAACCAACACCCTTGCTAAAACTGGGTGAAACTATAGCTTACCCATCGAGCCCCCAGGACTGTTTTGTCTGGCGGACCATTCCATCAGGACCAAAACACCGGTAAGTTTGTGTGTACAGTGCATTGATAATTTTTATATCGATCATTTTCTCTATCAGTACAAGTCAAGATTTAAAACAGCTGCTACATTAACTCTTTAATTCAGTGGTTTCCAACCTTTTTTGTCACCTGACCCCATTTTAACATCATATATTTCTGGCGACCCCAGACATTCAAAACGGAGACTTTTCTTTTGCTACAATTAATTTGTTTTTGATCATGTAATAGTTTGCTATACTATGTTGCAAATAAACATTAATTTTAGACACATTTAGTCTATATAATGTCTATTATTGTGGACAGAGGCAGTAAATCCAGGTGTAGATTACTGCACAAAGGGAGCATTTGATTTTCCTTGGTCAGGATCTGTCCAGTCAGTCCAGCTGTGATTTACAAGGAGGACAATTAATACTGAACAAACAAGAACTGAAACTATGAATTATGAAAGAGCTGCAGCATCTGAAACTGACCACAGTGAACATTTGACACAGAAACAGAACCACAGTGCTGCAGTTTCAGAATTTGTCATGTCTTTTATGAATTGGGATTCTGTCTCTCTCAACTCACCATGTATTTTTTATTAGTAATTTTTTATTAATATCGTTATTATTTTTATCAATTTCAAGAAATTTCAGGCGGCCCCATTTGAATTCCAGATGACCCCATGTGGGGTCCCAACCCCAAGGTTGAAAAACACTGCTTTAATTAATATACAGCTTCTCTCCTCAGCTCGACAGAGCAGAAATCCCGGCTCCCACGTCTATCCCTCATATCCCTCATAAGAAGAATAACCTAATGACCCACAATTAAATTATTATTATTATTATTATTATTATTAATAATAATTTAATAAATACTTTTCTTCTGAATTAACAGCATGTGTGTTGTTCCTTCCCCCACATGTCTACACCAGTCACACCTGCTGTCTCCTGACATCCCACATTGTCTCTCAATACTAAACTATACAACAATTATGCTACGCCGACCAAACAAATGCTGCACAAACCTCTGTTTTAACACGGTGACTGTAAACCCTGTTTCCACCCTGTTTTCTCTTCCCATTCTGATGTGAAATCTAGAGGAAGTTGCAGAAAGAACACACACTTTCACACATTTTCACTTTTGCTCTAATCATTTACTACAAACAGCCAGAGGGGAAAGTGGTCAAAGGTCAGAGGTCACAGTGCATCGATCTACTACTGCTGCTTATTTCTGCACCGACCACCGGCCGATCACAAGAAACGTTGGAACAGATGATAATTACTGACCACATTTGGGATAAGCCACCAGCATGATGTCGTCCTCCCTGCCCTGGATGTTGGCCAGAGCCTGCAGATGCTCCTCAGGACACATTATGGATGGGTACAACACCCCGTTGTGTCGGTACAACTTCTCCTCGTCCTTCATTTCCTGTGCCGTCTGTATCCTTGACTGCATGTTAGCGAGGAAGGTGTTGCTCATTTTGACCCTGGAGCTGCACCAACCACCCTTTAAATACCTTACTCTTCTCTGTGCAAGAGGTCAAAAGACCAGTTGTGCAGCTTTTAAAGAAACACACACTGGAAGTACACGAGGTGTGGCAGGAAAAGCTGGCGCTGCTTCTTCTGCACAGCGTCCATCTGCTGCTGTTCTATGAATGAGCCACAAACACAGTGAAACACAAGGAGAGAGAAAAAGAGGGTGTGTAGTAGTAAAAAAGGAGGAGGAGGAAAAAGGAGGAGGCAGCAGGCACCTCCTCCTCCACATACACACCAATACATGTGTATATGTGTAAATGTGTGGAGGTAAGGCTGATGGGAAATGCCTGTGCACTGTTCACCAGATGGAAGGAACATGCCCACAGACCCTAAAGAACACAGGAAGTTCAGCCAAAGCCAGGTCGTAATGATGCTGCTTCTGTTCTTTGAAGCAGAGTCTGAGCCACATTCAGTCTGAGGGAAAAACCACAACATGTTTAGAGAGAGAAAAAAAATGCAAGAATGTGAAGAATGGGAGATCCATTGGATGATAACTGCTCCTGGGGGGTAGAATAGAAGAGAATGGAAACCTTACACTGAAATGGCATTGAGTGTCTTCAGTCTTTAATGTGTTTCTGTTGTGTAAGTGAAAACCTAAATGAAACCTAACCTTTATTTGTCGAAAAAATATGACAAAAAGCTTATGTCTGACAGATATTTAGAAGGATGACGCATATTTTATAAGAGTGAGTTAAGAGGGTGACAAGTTATTGGTTGAACTGCCACTGTCATTTTTAAAGTACAAACAAGTGTTCAGAGAACGCAAACCTCCGCCAAGCACCCTGAACGGTGTGCATGTGTGGATCGACTACTTCTGTTTAAATTCTACAGTTTCCAGGTTGTTCCATACAGCAGAAAAAGTGGAAGCTTGGTCCCAGTCATGTGTCTGTCAAATTAGATTCAATTCCCATCAATATTTGTTGAGTTATGATGAAAAATGTGTGGTAAATGGGATTTTCAATGTTAAATGTAAATGTCCACAGAGTCCACATTCCACAGTGGATGTGGACAGTTTTGTGCCAGATACAAGATATTGTTCTAAGCTACGGGTGGATCCAACTGGAGGCTAATTGGAGTTGTTTTGAATTTTGGAAAATTGCTCAGTGATGACAGATGGAAAACTGTAGATGTTGTGACCTTGCTGTGACCTTGAACTTTGGCCTACTGGGACCAAAATATACTGGGTTGGTCCCAGGGCCTAGGCCTATCTGTGGGGAAGATTTGGGAAAGATGGGTGGAAGAGTTTTCCCGTAAAGTTGCTAACAAACAAACAAACAAACAAACAAACAAACAAGAAAAGCACTTGGAGAGCGCAGACCTCCGCCAAGACAGACCCCCCCCCCCCCCCACCCCCGATCACCACCAAAATTTAATCATTTCTTCCTTGTGCCAGTATTAACATTTCCTGAAAATTTCATGAAAATCTGTCCATAACTTTTTGAGTTACCTTGCTAACAAACACGCACGCAAACACACAAAGCAAAGGGATCACAGCACTTCCTAGTGGAGGTAATAAAAACCCTTTGACCAAATTTTATTGAATCCCATATCATTACAATAAATGTCTCACTATTCTGCCTCTCGCTCATGTTCTAACATAATATCGCATCATCTAGTGACTGTTATCATTTCAATTAAATATTTCTGAATTCAGTTATTGTAGCATTCGAGAGTAGCACAAAGTGCATCTTGGGATATTTTCCAGCCAAGTCTACATGAGTCACCAACCAATGCATCCTTGGTTTAAGCTAGCAGACAGGCCCAACATCTGCGTATTCTATGTGTTCTTGGTTTGTGCAAACTTTCAAATGGAACAGTACTTGGGCTGTGACTGATGATGTTTCACAAGATCGCGAGAACAGAAGAACGGAAAAGAACGCGTATTGAGGAATGACCATTGACTTTCTTCTTGTTCTTCTCAAAAATCTTTACTCTTCTTCATGGTATTTGGTCAGTATTTTAAAAAAGAGCAGCGCCCTTTGGTGGACTGATTGACAAACGCTCATCCTAACACACCGGAAATATGCACAGAAGTACGAAGGTAGTGACTCTTGACAACATTAGAAATGTATTTATGTACGTAAAGCAGGCCTAAATGAGCCTAATACCTGCATTACTGTCAATGGCCCTTCACCAGAAGACATCCTAAAAATGAAAGATCAGATTCATCCCAAAGAATTCATGGCAAGAATTCTTTAACAGCAGAAGAGTTTTAAAAAATTCAGAAATATAAACACTATATGGAAGTAAACCTGTCCCATCAGATTTTGAATTATATAAAAGCCAATGAATTTCTAGCACGGAATTTTTTTGCACTGAAATTATGTATCTGAAATTTTTGTCTCTGAATTTAACTATGTTCATAAATTTAGAATAAAAAAAAATTCAGATGCCAAAAATTCAGATGCTAAAAATTCAGATCACACATCTGTGCTGACCGTCTTCCTGCATCGGCGTCACATGACCAACCTAACATAAATCGACTGGCTGCCTGTCGGTTCGACTTGAGATAAAATTGATTGCTTATCCTTGGTGTCCTGGATGTGTGATCTGAATTTTTTGAGTCTGAAGTTTTTGCGTCTGAATTTTTTTGTATTCTAAATTTATGAACATAGTTAAATTGAGAGAAAAAAAATTCAGATACTTAATTTCAGTGCAAAAAAATTCAGTGCTAGAAATTCAATGGGTTTTCTAATTCAAAATCTGATGAGACAGATTTACTTCCATAACACTAGTGTCTAGAATCACAATACAAGCAATGGCACTTCAGCAAAATAAATAAATGAGTACATACTACTACTACTACTACTACTACTACTACTAATAATAATAATAATAGTAATAATAACAATAATAATAATATAAATACGGCAAAACTCAGTAAGAACGTGGCACAAAAATAAAGGCCAATCACAACAACACAGCAAACAACAGTAAAAACAAAACATGACAAAAACAAGAGTGTGAAAAGCCCAAACGTCTGTTCCTATTTTGCTTCTATGGGCAGGTCTGCCCATCCCCCACATCCCACAGGCTGCTGTGGATCAGTGCCTTTCACTACCGTAAAGTGCAAAGTCTTTTCTTTCAAAGGATTTTGCAATTTTTCTGATTGCACGAACAGCGACTGAGTTACGGTCATTGAAAGTCTGCTTGCACTGCTGTATCACTGACGACACATCTGGTTTTTAAGAGTTTGTTCTGCGAAAAACAATGAAAAGTAGACAACAGACAGACAACAGGATGTGAAAAGACACAGATATCCAAGCTAAAAAGGACATTAGATCTGTTAGAATTATACTGATGAAGAACATATAAAGACCTAAGCATTATATAATTAGAGTGTAATATGATATAGTTATGATTCCTGTATTTTGCTGATTTGCTCTAAGTTGTGTGAGTTAATGACACTAGTGGCATTGTACCTGTGGTGCCATTGTACGATAGCATGAGAGGCTAACATTGCCCAGCATACCTCACAGCATTTGAATATGGACATAAAATTGTGCCTAGTAGATAGTCAGGTAATGTTTCTATTCATTTGGCGAGTTTGGCGGCGATCAGGCCTGTGAAGGCTGAGGAAAACCTGTACAAACGCCCTCCTGTGATGGAACATCGACTGGATGGACACAGAACGTGTGTTATATAGTAGGGTTAGGAGGTCACAGGCTTCAAGGGGTCGAATGGGAAAATACAAACAGAGGGTCGCAGGTGGGTTAGCTGAGTTTTTAGGAGTGTTTGGGAATGTTTATTGTTTTACTGTAGTGTTTTTCAACCTTGGGGTCGGGACCCAATGTGGGGTCGCCTGGAATTCAAATGGGATCACCTGAAATTTCTAGTAATTGATAAAAAAATATATAAATAAATGAAAAAACAAAACTTACTAATAAAAAATATATGGTGAGTTGAGAGAGACGATGCCAAAGCATAAAAGCTATGACAAACTGTGGTTGTGAAACTGCAGGACTGTGGTTCTGTTTATCTGTCAAATGTTCACTGTGGTCAGTTTCAGATGCTGCAGCTCTTTCATAATTCATAGTTTCAGTTCTTGTTTGTTCAGTATTAATTGTCCTCCTTGTAAATCCCAGCTGGGCTGACTGGACAGATCCTGACCAAGGAAAATCACATTCTCCCTTTGTGCAGTAATCTACACCTGGATTTACTGCCTCTGTCCACAATAATAGACATTATATAGACTAAATGTCCTCTAAAATGAATGTTTATTTGCAACATAGTATAGCAAACTATTACATGATCAAAAACAAATTAATTTTAGCAAAAAAAAATAAAAAAAAATAAAAAAAAAAATCTCTGTTTTGAATGTCTGGGGTCGCCAGAAATTTGTGATGTTAAAATGGGGTCAGGTGACAAAAAAGGTTGGAAACCACTGTTTTATTGTATTATTAGTCATAAAGAGAGGATGGTAAGGTCTGTGGGGCTAGGACAGCTGTGGTGGGGGTGATACGTGAAGGGACTGGCTGAAGTTAGGAGGAGGAAGGCAACACCCCAAGTACGAGTATTGAAGTAGGAAAAAGTTAACTGTGGGCTCTGGAGGACAGGGAGTCAGAGGGATGGGGCCAGGGCCGGACTGAGACTCATTTTCAGCCCTGGAGTTTCATACCTCAGACTGGCCCACTTTAGATCACGACCGATTCTTATTAAAATCATGGAATTCTAACCTTACATGTTCTCTTTATCTGTGTCATTAGTGGTTCAGGTTGTGCTGCTGAGCTGCTCCTCTGTCATCAGTAGACTCTGCTCTCCCTTTCACACTTCCTCCAGTTTCTCTAGACTCTCCTGCACCTGGATCACAATAAAAAATAATATCTACAGACATTTGGACTTACTGAACCAGTTCAGATCTTTACATTGGCTAAATATGCAGGTTTATTTAATATTACTTTATGCTATTGCCTTTCAGTTGTGGGCTTTGTGTATTTACTGTCTCACTGTTAATGATAAAACTAAAACAGGTCAGGACTCTGGTTTGGGTCTAGACAGTGGTTTTAGTGGAACTACTGCTTGTTGACAGTCTGTTCCAACAGCTCACCTTTTCCTTCCATCCTGACAGGAACAATCCTCTCATCACTACTGGCTCCTGGCTCTGCTTCTGACACTAAAGCACAGTTTAAATGCTCTGAATTCTCAGCACAAACCTTCTGTTTCCAAAGCCTTGGTGTCAGTTTCATTCATGTAGTGCTGAATCATCTCAGATACCTTTCATACTGAACAGGCCTACACCATACTCTTCATTGGAGCCTATTTCTTCTGATCCTCTTCCCTCTGTGATCAGTCCTACCTGCCCACTCTGGACTTGTGGGCTCATGGCTGCTGTCTGCTGCTGGATCTGCGTTCTGACTCTGAGGAGCTACAAGACAAAGTTTACCACTTTTGTGGCCTCGCATCAGACTATTATTTAAACTGCATAACGTTATGTTCCACGCCACAATGCCACATGATTCACTGACTCCATAATTAACTAGCTTGAAAGGTGGTTTACCCGTTTCATCGTCCTCATTAGTTGTTTCCAACCGGGAGGACGTTTTTGTGAAAAAGTTGAAGATTTTGTCACATTTGGCTGCGTTTGCTTCCAGAGCTTTCCTCTTTTAAATTCTTGCTTCTCCACACCACCCTTGCTCTTTCTATTCTCCATGTTTCAAACAGTAAACACAGCTGAGCATCCACAGCCTACAGAGCACAGATCATATATGTTCCACAGATACAGGACAGAGCTACTAACTGTATGTAAGGACAGATTACATCAGGTCTCGGTGCGTCTGCAAAAAAGAGGAAGAAAAAAAACCCAGATTGTTAGTAGAGGGGGCGGGGCCCAGGAACAGCGGCTGCAGATTACATGATCAACCCAGTGCTATGACTGAACCCCCCCCCCCCCCAAAATAAATAAATAAATAAATAAATAAATAAAATATTAAATATGTATTTAAAGTAGGGCTGGGTATCATGGCCAATTTCCATAATCGATTCGATTTTGATTCATAAGGTTCTGAATCGATTAATCACGTTTCGATTCGATTCGATTCAATATCGATTCGATTCAGTATTAATTGATTGATTCAGAGTAATTTAGTGATACCAAAGTACAATTCTGAGATGTAACCTGATTATTTAATATCGCAGTCATGCAACACATCAATACTGGTATCAATATTGATATTAGAAAGGAAATAAATCTGACATTTCAGCAGTAAATTGCTGAATGTGTTCTTAAATAATTAACGGGACAGAAACATGTCCATGTTTTAACAGTGGTTAAGAACGGACTTCGTCACCTTTATTCTGTTTTATGGCTGAAGGCTTCTACTCATTGGGGGTGGGGGGGTTGGGGGGGTGCTCCGTGATTGTTGGCCGGAGTGGGGCTGGGGCGTGCACGCGCTCCGTGAATGTTGGTCGGGGGGTAGCGTAGCAGTCGGACATTGTTGCTTTCCTCTTCCTCCAACTCCATACTCAGCCATAGGTGATAGTATGGATCCAAGGTATTATTCCAAGAATAACCGGCTTCCGCGACTCCCCGGGCGGCCACTTCCTTCACACTGCGGGTTTGAGTTTGAGGCCAGAGGAGCTCCAGCGGAGGGGGTTTCCCCTCCACGTCTTTTTCGCGAGCGAGACCAAGTCTTCCCCAGGGGTTCGCAAGATGGAGCCACCTGCGGTTCTGCATACTCCCGGTCCTGCTCTGAAAAATCGATCTCATCCACTATTAATCAATTATGCAAAATTAAAATGAGATCGATCTAAGATCGATTAAATCGATTTTTTTTACCCAGCCCTAATTTAAAGTGAACTCCGGCCCTCGCGGCCTAAATATTATACCGGCCCACCAGGAATTGTCCCGGTCCTCCCGATTAGCCAGTCCGGGCCTGGATGGGGCTTGGAGACTTTGTGTCTGAGGGCCTGGAAATCTGATTCTCTGAAACCATGGGAGATCTGTGTAAGATGATCAGTGTTCATTAAATGATTGATTCATTGTTATTCTTAAATCCTGTTTCAGGTCTGTCTTATGGTCGAGGCAATAACCAATGTAACGAACGCGGGGGACAGAGAATTATTTGTGAGTAGAATTCCAACAGATCTCCATAACATATCAGAATCTACCCTTAAAACTAATGTAAATACATGATGTGTTAGTAATAGATTAATAAATGTAAATCAAATATAACATAAAACAGGTCAAAATGTTGACACTGACATCATTATGGTGTTACATAGTTTACCTGTTGTGCTGCCCCCTGGTGGGCACAGCTGGTTCAGTTTGGGTTTGTGCCTTTTGTCTGGTCAGAGCTGCTGTAGTGGTCAGACTACTGAAGAAGTGGGTGGCAGTTACCGACCAGCTATCTGTTTTTTTGGCCCTGTAAACACATCTGTCTGTGAGTACTGTGATATGTTGTAATGTTAAAGCACTGTACTTAGTCGGTAGAGACTCTTTGTGTTGTTTAAAACCTTTATTTTCATGCATTAACGGAAGACGCTAATAGCGTTAGCATACCTATGGGATTTCCCATGCATTTTAGCATAATGCTAATCGCTATTATTAACTGCCGTTTTTTTTAATTTTCAAACTGTAGCTCACTGTAGGTGAATGTTATGTATGAAGTGCATATGCAAAGCACTGATGGATTGTGTTTTGATGTTCTATACATGTTGTTGCTCATGAAAAATGTGTGTATACCTGATTGTGACATGCATTTTGTTTTGTGTACGCAGTTTTACAGTCCTCAAGTAAATGTCCAAAACAGCAAGAAGCTTCCTGGGTGTTTTCTTCGAAGAACTGTTAGCTATCTGTACAGCTAGTTCATAAACACTAGTGAAGACAGAATACCGGTATTGAGCCATTTTCATAAACCTGGTGGTCCTGAAACTACTCTACATTTATTCTTTTGGTGTGAACACTTCTAATTTCTGGTCCAAAATTGAAAATATATCATATCTAAAAGTAATGAAAAGATAACTATAACATCCCAAAATGTAATTACATATTGTAAACATGACATTCGTAATTTAGAATTTGTTGTAAATTTGATCATTTTATTTGGAAAATTTCGTATACATAAAAATAAATATACCAGAACACACCCAAATTTTAAAATCTTCCTAATGGAATTTGAAAAATATAAATCTTTAGAATTGATCTTCAACAGAAAAAAAAGCACTATCACCCTGTTAATTTAATAACAATTCTTTAAAATAGACTGAGCTCTCTGTTGCATTTATTCATTTTTGTTAGATTTGTTTTTCTTTCTTTCTTTCTTTCTTTCTTTCTTTATTATACTGTTATTTGTCTATTCTGCTTTGTGTCTTTATTTATTACTTTCTTAAACATATTTGTTTAAATGCTTTTTCCTTCTTGACATCTTGTTGTTTGTTCAAAATTTATGTCTTGTATACCCAAATATTTTCAATAAAGTTGAGGGGAAAAAAATGGTATTAACATAACAACGGTGCATTAACAACAGTGCTAACATAACACCATGAATTTTAGCAGTAAAGCAAAAAACAAAATAAAAAAAACAGAATATGAGACAAACAGTGTCTAACTCTTGACATTTATATTATTTACAGATGTAGATTAATGCTATTGATCCCCAGGGGGAGTTTTAGTTGAGGTTATTTATATTTATAATTATAATTAGTTTAGTGAGTAATCACTAAATCAATGGCAACTCACTGCTCCTAAGTGCTAGCGCTAATGCTAAGTACTGCGTGTTTATCAGCATGGATAAAATGTCGTGTACAAGAGCTTCACAGCTTTACTATAAAAAAAAAAAATTTACTGAAAATGACATGATATAAAAATGTTTTAAAAAAATATATCTGAAAAAACTGTTGCATCACGTTGCTACCAATTAAGTCAATTATTTAATGTAAAACAGCCAAAATATTTCCTTACTGGGGCTCAGGAGGAAACAGGGACCATAAAGCAAATTAACCTTTAAACTTGTTTAACTGTTTAATGAAGGATATTTTTACCTGTTAGCTGAACATTAGCAACTAGAAGCACTCGGAGAGCGCAGACCTCCGCCAAGGCAGATCAGTGTCCTGGATTTGGATGAAAATTTCAGGAAATGTTGATACTGGCACAAGGAACAAATGATTCAATTTTGGTGGTGATCAGGGGTGGGGGGGCCACGGGGGCCCACTGATCTGCCTTGGCGGAGGTCTGCGCTGTCTTTTCTAGAAAAGCACTTGAAGAGCGCAGAGAGCCTGAAATTTTCATCTAAATCTGTCCATAACTTTTTGAGTTATCTTGCACACAGACAGACAGACAGACAGACAGACAAACCAACGCCGACAAAAACAGAACCTCCTTGGTGGAGGTAATTAGCAACCACTATTTTATGCCCTCGTAGCATAGAGCTGAAATTAAACCTGATCATCCATTTTTTATGTAGAAGTAAAATACTTAATAATCCTTACAGTGGCTAACACATTCATGTTACAGCGACAGAGGACAGCAGTAGAACCTTCAGTGTTCCACATGTTTTAATTCCAGAGGTCTGAGAGGAACCCAGACTTGTGCACCTCCTCTGTACACGCCATGGAAACGCATAGATGACAAACCATGGGTGTTTTCAGATAAGAAGGGGGTTAAACACATGGTTGAGAGCTTTAACTACACAGCACTGTTACCATTTAATCAGATGTGACTCTGCTGCTCCACACTAGCACCGTGGCAGCCAACAGAAGTGCTGTACTTTAGCTTTACTTCCACAGCTTCATCACCTCCTTTATCTTTATATTCTGTCTTTTGCTTTGAACTGAGAAGAGAGAGCTGTAGACTCTGAAGTAGTTTTTGCAGATGGATTGTTGCAGCATTTAATACCTAATCTGTCAAAAGCAACAATCTAACCTAATCAACCTAATCTTTGAAGCAAAAATTTCAGTTGAATGGTTGGGAAGAATTATTTTCTTCTTTTATTTGTTTGTACAATGAACAAATAACTAAATATGGGAGTGTATGTCAATATATATGTGTGTGTGTGTGTGTGTGTGTGTGTGTTTGTATAGTATACGTGTACATGGAAATATGAAGGTATTTGCACACACTTGCTCAGACTCTATATTTATCCTCTGTATTGATGTTTTTTCATGTTACAGGGTCATTATACATTAATGAAAACAAAAATGTACCCCATTTTATCATCACAAATTTCTGGCAACCCCAGAAATTCAAAACAGAGACTTTTTTTTTTTTTTTTTTGCTAAAATGTACTGTTACAATGCTCAAAAAAGATTAATTAAAAAAATTAAATAACATTTTCAGTAAATCAAAAATGCTATCTTACTCAGATATACAGATATGTAGAGGTTCCAACTGTTTGTCTTTACAGTATCAGGGTTTTATTTGCATTGAGCATTGTGTAATAAGCAGAATAGTTACATAATGTGGGTCATTAAACACTCCAGTAGGTTTTTATGGGTGTACTTCACATGCGTTTAGTACCTGCAGTAAATCGTCTTCAAAGATCTGAGCATTATGTGCCAGTGTTTACTGGCTGGACATTTATTGCACATGTGTTTCTGTGTTTTTCATTAGAACCATATTTAACCCTGACTGCAGAAAACACCTCCCTGTGTCTGACTCTGACAGTTCATTCATCTACAGTTGGACTACAACAAAACATATGTTCATGGACTTAAATATTTTCACTGAAACATCAGTTGTCCTCTACCTGCAGTTTGTGACTGTGTGTGTGAAGAGTGCACTGTAGTTGTCTTTCAGTCTGTATTTGACAAAGTAGAAAAAAATATTTGACTTTGTGTTTAATGTTTAATTTGTATGTTCAGTTTAAGATAATTTGCATAATGCATTTAATATAAAGTGGACATAAACATAGGCCTTTTGGTATTCAAGTTCAAATTTACAATACTAGTGTTTCATAATAAACTACTTTACTAATTGTCAGCATTTGTATATTAATCAGATGATCCTTTTTATGAACTCAGCAGTGAACATGTAGAACCTATAGACTGTGTAAAGATGCAGAAGTCAATGCTATTGGAACTCTGCCATCATGTGATGTTTGTCATTTGAAATGAATAGTTCCGCTGAAGGTGACACACACAGTGCATCATGGGACATAAGAGACAACTCTCCGCATTCAGAAATTTACTCAAGACTCACCTGTTTAGACTATGTAAGATAAGATAAGATAAGATAAGATAAGATAAGATAAGATAAGATAAGATAAGATAAGATAAGATACACTGTAAGCCCGGATAATTTGAGTTTACTTAAAAAAATCTGAGGTAATCCGTTGCCTTAAAAAATGTAAGTAATGAGTAATGAAAACTTGAGTGTATTAAACTTAAATGCTTGATTTGAATGGAATGGCGATTTTAAGTACAACACACTAAATACCAAGTTAATTTAACTTGAAATTTGTTGCATTGTCAATTACTTTGTATAATAATTAGACTAAATATCATCAGTTAATTGTACTCAATTCCAAGTTAATAATTAAGATTTTTTGCAATATAAATTGCTTTGTATAAGTATTCAATTTAATATATTGGGGCATGGATGGAATTTACATAGGATGTTAGTTCAAAGTAATTTGCCAGCACAGGAAATGTTTCCAAATTGAAAAGGCATTAAGATTTTTCTTGCTCAAAGATGACCTCAGCTGAACAGTAAACCCATAGTTCTTCCTCTGGCTCTGACTCATGGTGCAGCTGTACAAAAATACAAAAACAAACACAAAAAGGCCAATAAACACTGACATACACACATTAAGTCCAAATTAACACTAACAGCACAACCCCACTGAACCGCTGCACAGATTTACAACAACATGAACAATACCCACAATGCAATGCACAGATAAAAAGGTGTGGTCATGACTAAAACTGAGTGATTTAAATCCATTCAACTCAAACTTTTTTGTACTTTCAACAATGTCTCAAATTAGTAGAATATACTGAACATTTTATAGTAATGGAATAAAACTGAAATCATTTAAGTACATTCTAATTAAAGCATTTTAGTAAATACATAGTCCGGGCTTACAGTGTTTGAATTTTTTTCTTGCACTTTATTCTGTTGCTGCCTTGAATTTCCCCATTGTAGGATCAATAAAGTCTAATCTAATCTAATGTGATATGATAAGATATACATATATATATATATATATATATACATTTATACATACACACACACACACACACACACACACACACACACACACACACACATATATATAATTGGATGTTCAATAGGAGTCTTTGTGCAGCCTCCTCATTCCCAGGTTCTCTCTCCTTATAGAACTCTCCAGTATTCTCCCATGATGCAGCTGTCCTGTAGTTATCATTACACTCTCCCATTGTACCCTGCACAGGGGCCTTCTGGACAGTATTTGCAGATTTGGATCCAACAGACACATCCTGGAGGTTCAGGACTGCAAGAGAAAATGGATTTAATATCAGAAAACACATTTCGTATCACACTTGGGTATATAAACAATGTGTCTGTATGACTGTAGTTCTTATTCTGCTGGTCTACTTACCCTCTCAACTCATGCTTGTCTTATTCTGTTGACCCCCCACCCCCGCCCATATTTACATTTCAGCTTCAGTTACTCAGTTACACTCAGCTGTGGGGCCTCACTGTGTCACTGGATAAACTACTTGGAACAAAAATCTCCATTGAGTATGGAAATGAGTGTCCACATATCACACACAGTGTCCTGTCGGGCCTCAGACACAAAGCTCGCATTTCCACGCTTCAATCCGTCACGCTTCCTCTTCTTTCTCTCGTGCTCTTTGATTACATGAATAAGTCGGGAACCCCACTGACTCTGCCTGAACAGCGTCAGTGCTCACAGTACACATCTACATTTGAGGCATTTACGCTGTAAAATAGTGTAATTTTCTCCTTTAACAGTGTTTCAGGCAGATGGCTCTGAACCTAGGAAACATCTAGAATTCATCACTTCACTGCAGTCTTCTATTATCAGATCTCTGTTTTTTACTCATTGGATACTGATTTACTCCATTTTACTTCATGCAATAATAGACATTTGAGGATATTTGAGAAATGGTACTACCTATTTTATTAATCATAACAGTTATGGATGAGCTGAATAAGGTCATGAACAGATATTCATTCTTTTATCTGCTTTAAAAGGCTCACTGTAGAATTACTGTAGAATGCTGAGCTCAGTCTCCACTGGCCTGTGTGGGTCCATGACACCAGTGGAGGGTTCATTTAAGTCAGGTTTGTGACTTGTGTGGGTTTAGGACGCTGACACATAGCACAGATAGTATTTAACTGTTACTTTTTCAGACAAAGCGTAAAGTACTGTACAAGAGGTTTTTTTTGTTTTTGTTTGTTTTACCTTTACATGTTTCGACTGTCATCTGCAGTCTTTACTCAGAGTCTTTAAACATTACTCTGACAATGTTGAAGTCCAGGCTGAAAACGGCTCTGTTCAACTGTGCATATAACAACTCAAAGGGTTCTATCTGCACTCTCCTCTTTTACTTTGTTTTAATTGATTGTTACCTCCGCCAAGGAGGTTCTGTTTTTGTCGGCATTGGTTTGTCTGTCTGTCCGTGTGCAACATAACTCAAAAAGTTATGGACGGATTTGGATGAAAATTTCAGGAAATGTTGATACTGACACAAGGAACAAATGATTAAATTTTGGTGGTGATCAGGGGTGGGGGGTGGGGGCCCACTGACCTGCCTTGGTGGAGGTTTGCACTCTACGAGTGCTTCTAGTTGATCATGTTTAAATTGTGATTGTGTGTTTTTATCCTGTCTCTTATCCATTTTTGTAAAGCACTGTGAATTGCCCTATGTATGAATTGTGCTATACTAATAAATGTGCCTTGCCCTTTCAAAATGACAAAATGAACCTAATTGAACTGACATACATAGATAGTATCTGTATGACGGGGGACTCCAAGTGAGAAAGGACTTGGTGCAGCAGGTGGCAGCATCATCCACCCCGCTGCCTGGATGGTGGGGGAACAGCAGAGGGTCCAGCGCAGAGCTCACCTGGGAGTGGAGGCGGTGGAGGACTGTCCTCTCCTTGGTCTTTATGAGGTGGGAGGTCAAGGCGACAGGTTTGTAGTGGTTCGGTTCACTAAGGTGGGCTTTTTTAGGAACCTGAACCACACAGGAGGTGTTCTACAGGGTGGGGACTGTGTCCAGACTGAGGCTCAGGTTAAACAGGTCCAGAACCACCTCACTGAGCTGGTCTGCACACGCTCTGAAGCACCTGGAGCAGATGCCATCGGGGCCTGAGGCTTTCCTGGCCTTCGTCTTCTTCAGCTCCCACCTCACCTGGTCCATAGTGATGGAGGGGGGCAGGAGGTGACTGGAGGGGGACCTCTGTGACGGTGGGGGCGTGGGGGGGGGTGTAAAGAGATGAGTGAGGGGCAGGGGGGATGGTGGTCTCAGCAGAGGGGGGGCTGGTGATCTGGGGGGATGAAAGGAGGGACATGAGAGGGTGGGGGCCAAGGTTCTAATAGTTTTGGATTTTTCATTATAGTTTAGTTTTATTTAGTTTTGACTTTTTTTCTCTAATTCCGTTAGTTTTAATTAGTTTTTAGAGCAGGTTTGCTAGTTTTTATTAGTTTTCATTATTTTCTAATTACTTAGTTTTAGTTTTTTTTTTAATCTCTTTTCTCTTCTTCTCTGTCGTCGTATTCAAATAAATTCCAGACAGGACTCTGCTGCTTTCTCCCAACTTTAGTCTCCATGTTTCCAGGTAGAGTGGGGACCAGAAGACGACTGGAAACCACAAGTGAACACAAGTAACGAACCGTTAAATATATGGTGCCAGCAGATAAAATTGCTTGAGGGAAATAAATTGATTTCGTATCAATCTGACATTGACAAAGACGAAAACAAAGGGAATTTTATCCATCATTTTTATCCATTTTAGTTAGTTTTGTAAACACACAATACAGTTTCAGTTAGTTATGTTTTTTTTTCTTTTAATTATAGTTTTTATTTATTTCAGTTAACGAAAATGTTTTTACAATTCTAGTTTTTGTCATTTCGTTAGTTTTCGTTAACGATAACCTTGGTGGGGACTAGAGTCGGGACAGGGAGGTCTGATTGGAGCTGAGGTGTCGATGGTGACAGAGGTGGTGGTGGTGGTGGTGGGGGGGTCACAACACTGGAGAGGTGTGAAGAGGGGCATGGATGGGTGGGGGCTGGAGTCAGGACAGAGTCAAACCTATGGAAATGCAAATTCAGCTGGTTTGCCCAGTCCTGATCTCCATTCCCACAATGTTCATCCACTTTTTTTCCCTTGGCCTGAGATGTGTTTCAGGCCTCTCCACACATCCCAGATGTTGTTGTCCTGTGTGCGCTGCTCCAGTTTCCTCCTGTAGCTGTCCTTACTCCTGCTGATGCTGTATTTCAGCTCCCTCTGGACTCTCCTCAGCTCCTCCTTTTGTCCCCTGAGATGAAGGCCTGGGCTTTTCATTACCTCCGCCAGGAGGTATTGTGATCACTGTGCTTTGTGTGCTTGTTTGTTTGTTTGTTAGCAACTTTAGGGGAAAACTATTCCAACCATCTTTACCAAATTGTACCCACAGATAAGCCTAGGTCCTGGGACCAACCCATAAAATTTTGGTCCCAGTAGGCCAAAGTTCAAGGTCACAGCAAGGTCACAACATCTACAATTTTCCTATCTGTCATCATTGAGCAATTTTCGAAAATTCATCAAAAAATCAAAACGACTCTGATTAGATTGATTGAATATAATTGGACAGACACATGACTGGTACCAAGCTTCAACTGTTTCTGCTGTATGGAACAACCTGGAAACTGTTGAATTTAAACAGAAATAGTCGATCCACACATGCACACCGTTCAGGGTGCTTGGCGGAGGTTTGTGTCCTCTGAACACTTGTTGCTTTACTGTTTTCTTTTCTTTTTTGTTTTTTTCCGATTCACCTTCTTTTACCAAGAAAGTTAATTTGCATGACCTAGAAAAACAAAATCTTAAAACTAAGCAATAAGAATGACAACATATAAAATGTTTAAATAAATAAATAAATACATGGAAAAATATGACTTAATATAATAAATCAGTGTTTAAAAGCCTATTATTAAAACCAAACTAAAGCAATTTCTGAAGCACAATAATTTTACTATTGAGAACATTTTCCTTTTGATCAGCAGCTGTGACGGTCATGCTGGATTTCACAACTTTCGGACAAACCAAAAAATAAAAAAATAAATTAAAAAAATAAGCAGTAAATCACAAAATCCTAGACTAATAGGCCTTAACGGGACTTTCACATAATTTTTTTTTTTTATCTCATTGTATATTATTACTTAAGAACTGCACAAACCATGACAAACAAAAAAAACCATCTGGGTTCTAAATCATACTTTGGCAGAATTTTACTTGTATATTTTGTCATGTCTAAATAATTAATTTTAAAGTTGTGTTTTCTATCTGTAAACGTTTTATTCGCATACTTAGTACGTCAGCCGCGGAATGGAAAAATTCGATCTGTATACAAAATGATCGGCCTCACTTCCTTGTACGTCACACTTGATGAGTATATAGATCTGTGGGCTCGCGCATGCGTTGTGTAGCCAATAGGAAAAGGCTTGTGGGTACAGGAAGTTCAAAATGGCGATGGACGGAATGATGTCCACGTCTTCGAGTTTAAGTTACCATAATGTGGGAGACTTTTACCCCAGAAAGTTTGGCCCCAAGCCGGACGTGGTGCCATCCGGGGTGACGGAGAGGAAAGTCGGGCCGTTGGATAAGCCTGACATGGTGTCCGTGGATGTCATTAACATCAAGGATTCAGGTTTGTTATGCTAGCAGGCTAACAGCTAACACCACGTACTGTGTTAGGAGCTGTTTGCTAGCATTAGTTTCACAGTTTCAGCGTCAACGTCAGCTCTGATTTTCTAAGTATTGCACCGTTGTCTCGTGATGCCAGTACAAGTAATTACGTTGTCTCCAACGGATTGTGTTAGATAGTAGTATGCAGCATTCATTCATTATGGGTCACAGTTCATTTGTTTGTTCGGTTAATCAAACCTGCAGTGATCACAGTCAGCTGTTGTAAATAAACTCCAACATATTAAAGTACTTGAGCACATTTACATCTCAGTGCGTGCATACAGGAGAAATTGACTCTTATGTTTGCACTGCAAGACGTAGTACTTTGTAAGAATGCATAGGTAGCAACATCCTGTTCTTTGCACAAACAACAAAAACAGATCATCATACACCTAAGACGAAATGATGGCAACAGAATGGATATTAAATATACTTTGACCTTTATTTGATTACAGATGGTATGGACAAAACATATTTTATGATTTTATCTTGTCAGCTGCAGTTTATTCTTTTTATTTTCAGATGGCCAAGGGTTTGTTGAGTCTGGAGGGAGAGCAGGAGAAGTTAGCATTAAAATATTTGTGAATAAATAAATACACACACACTTAAAAATGTTATCATTGTATGTGTACTAATTAAAGCTTAGAACCATCTGTAACTATTACATGTTGGAAAAGTTACTTATCCATACTATCTTTGTTGCATGTACATGGATATGATCCTGTGCTGTGATGGGCCGTGCCCCTAAGCCAGTGTTTTTCAACCTTGGGGTCGGGACTCCACGTGGGGTCACCTGGAATTCAAATGGAGTTGCCTGAGATTTCTAGTAAATTATAAAACTAAAAACTAAAATCTTACTAATAAAAAATATATGGTGATTTGAGAGAGACAATCCCAATACATAAAAGACAAACTGTGAAGCTGAAACTGAAGCACTGTGGTTCAGTTTATCTGTCAAATGTTCATTGTGGTCGGTTTCAGATGCTGCAGCTCTTTCATAATTCATAGTTTCAGTTCTTGTTTGTTCAGTATTAATTGTCCTCCTTGTAAATCCAAGCTGGACTGACTGTACATATCCTGACCAAGGAAAATAAAAGTCTCCCTTTGTGCAGTAATCTACACCTGGTTTTACTGCCTCTGTCCATAATAATATACATTATATAGACTAAATGTCCTCTAAAATGAATTGCAGCATAGTATAGCAAACTATTACATGATCAAAAACAAAATTAATTTTAGCAAAGAAAAAAAAAAGTCTCAGTTTTGAATGTCTGGGGTCGCCAGAAATCTGTGATGTTAAAATGGGGTCATGGGGCAAAAAAGGTTGGGAACCACTGCCCTAAGCCTTGTCTATGGGAGGGAGAACCCTGCATTCTGTAGTCCGTTAATGTGTTTATTGACTACATACTATTATGATGAAGGAAGCAAGGTACAAGGACCTCTGCTCTAAAATGATAACAGTATGGAAGTATCTTGAAGTTGTAATACTGCTGACAACATCATGTTTTCACTGACTCATTTTGGTCTCATCCATTGTATTTGGGGTGATCTGGTGTGCGTCCATGTTACAAAATTTTCCTCCGATAATTAGAAAGCATTGATCTCTGCTGTGTGTGACTTTTAGTGAAGTGGCAGTATGACAGCTTTCTGAATCATACCTTTGGAGTTTCATCTTTGTTTTTTCTTTTAAAAAATAAATAAAACACAGCTACTTGACACACAGCTACTTGACAATGGGCTATAATGAAAGTTACTGGACAGAACCGCTGGCATGATACGTAAGCATCTAACTGTGACAAAAACAAGCAAAAACAGAAGAAATCAATGAGGATGCAACTAATTTTTCATATCACTGTAACTGGTTACATGTTGCTGCTCTAATGCAAGATGATACAAAAATCTTCATTAAAATACTCAAAAGATCAAATAATTTTTGTGTTGTTCCACAGATATTCCAATGCACAGGAAGAAGCATGAGCATGATACATACGTGTTGGTGAGTATTGGTTTTGGACTGGTTTCAGTACTGATGGCTCTAATTTTCACTCAGTGTCACACTTACATTCAGATGGAAACAGACACACAACACACACAGCAACAGTTGTTAAGATGGAAAAAAGTGAGCTTTGTTTATTCAGTCTCTCTACAGAACTTTAAGGAAAGTTGATTAGGTTGGAAATGTTTAAAGGTGCGGAAGACTTTCGTGACCAATTTTTCAACAAATCTGTAAAACCTCAGTCATAGCCTCAGTATCATGAATCTGTAAGTGTTTCTGTCATTACTCACCTGAATCTCTTGCATTACAGTGAACAATTCCTTAGTGCCATCCACCATAAACAAACCATATATGTTTACATTCAGAGCTGGGAGGTAACTCGGACATCTTCGGAATTTTGTCGCGACTTGCATTGTGGGAAGCGCCGGTTTGCGCTGCTGTCTGGCAGTGGCAGCTGCTAAAGACACGAGGTGGAAACGTCAGGAGCTCCCTTCCCTCTATGCATATTCCTCCAGCCGTTTCCGCGTTGTGCTTTTTTCATCCATATAATATCATATGGTCACGCTGCTGTGGCAGTGCGAGTCTTCACTTCCTACAATGCTCGTCGCAACAAAATTCCGAAGATGCCCGAGTTACCTACGGGCTCTGTTTGTAAACACACGGTTTGTTTATGGTGGATGGCACTTCGAAATTGTTCACTGTAATGCAAGAGATTCAGGTGAGTAATCACAGAAAGACTTAAAGATTCATGATACTGAGGATATGACTGAGGTTTAACAGATCTGATGATAAACTGGTCACGAAAGTCTCCCACACCTTTAAGTATTAAAACACAGATCAGAGCCGGTCTTATATTTAATCCTGCATGTTTTGTTGCAGGCTGAAGTTTAGATCAGTGTCTGACATGTGTGTGTCACAGGATTGTGGACGTACTGGTCTTAGTAAAACACTGGATTTAATCTCTGTTATCAACTGATACCTTGCATGCAGTGTTGATGTTGGCAGGTAAGAAAACAAAAAGGCATGCTTTATCTGTGCAGTGGCAGTGAAACGTTAAGCAGACAGTCGTCCCCAAAACCAAATAGTTGACCATTATCCTCACAAAGATACTGCAGGGAAATGAGTTTGCTACAACAAAGAGAAAATAAATGCACCAGAACTTCTATTTCAGGCATCTTTATGGAATATATTTAAACCCAAAACTTACTGTGTACATAGGGTTAGGGTTGAACCGATGAAGAGAACTAAGGGAGTTAAAAGGAATGAAAACAGAGCTGGAGTTGTCCGCCTTCCTTCTCCGCAGGTATAGAATGCTTGTGTTCTTTATACATATGCATTGGAACATTGTATTTGACTACAGTGGCTGCTGGTAGCTTAGTCAAACACTTGGTAAATGCTTCTGTGTTAGCCACAGGGCTAGCTCTGTGACGTGGGTAATCTGTTTGATTTGGAGCATTGTTTCAGTCCAAACTAAGGGCTTTGGAAGATGAGACTGAAATGGTTCTGGATGGAGTTAAATGTTCATGCCGGGGGGGGCCTTCAGGAACAGGACACTTCTAAAAGTAGAATACTGTGAATGCTAGGGCTGGGTAAAAAAATTGATTTGATCGATTTCTTTTTAATTTTGTGTAATCGATTAATGGTGGATGAGATCAATTTTTCAGAGCAGGACTGCGAGTAAATGACCTGGAAACCACTGATGGGGAAGCGCGGCCGGCTCCATCTCGTGTGCCCCTCACGGAGATGGGGCGTCTTGGTTGTGCTTGCGATGGTTCTGGCGCGGGAGGAACGCAGAGGAATGGTGGGGAAAACCCCTCAGTGAGAGGTCCTCCAGGCCTCAAACTGGAACCCGCAGTGCGGAGGAACTGGCCGGCGGAGGCGGGTCGCAGATGCTGGTCATTCTAGAAATATAAACTTTGATCACCTGTGGCTGAGGGCGGAGTTAGAGGAATAGTAAAGCGGACATCACGAAGCCCCGCCCACCCTCACCCTCACCCTCCAGTGAGTTTCTTGTACCAAGGGCCCAACATGATTCTGTTTCAGGGGGGTTAAAGCTGGTGTCAGTGCCCCAGGGTGATAGTAATGTGCCTTAAGGCTGGAAGCACCAGGTATAAAACAGAATAAAGATGTTGCAGAAATCCGTTCTGAGCCACTGTAGAAACATGGACATGTTTGTGTTCATTATTTCAGAGCAGATTCATCTGTTTACTGCTGAAATGTCGCAGTTATTTCCTTTCTAATATCAATATTGATTCTGTGTTGCATGCCTGCTGTAGTCAAATAATCAAGTTACAACTCAAAATTGTGCTTTGGTATCACTAAATGAATCTGAATTACTGAATTGAATCGAGTCGAATCACAATTAATTGATTCAGAAGCTCATGAATCGAAATCAAATCGATTAAGTAAATTGGCCATGATACCCAGCCCTAGTGAATGCAGATGGCTGAAGCAGTTAGCATTGAACTGCTAATGCAGAATGATGAAGATGTTGAATGACTGAAGTCATTTATGAAAATGACTGAATACGTTGTGGAAAAGCTAGTGCAAATATATATTATTGGGATATTTCTTAAATACTGGTCTGTGTGTAACAGTCCAGAGCTCTGGAGTAAAAGAGACATAGAAGCAGGAGTCAGACTTTCAAAGTTTGGTTTCTCTTTCGTTTTCATGCCAGTTACCAAACTACGCTACAAACGGACTTTATGAAGTTTGCTTGTTGTCTCGTTTCAAACGTCATTTTGTACCTGCAAGTTGCTGTCTTGAAAAGAGAAATGCAGAGTTGTAAAAGAGAATCCACTCCTCATTCATTAGCTTCAAATGCACGCCTTGGCCAGAGTTATGCCCTTACGACAGTAGGCGCTAGTGCTCATGGGAAGCGGAGTCTTTGTCCCTTAAAACACCACTGATTTCGGCCGAAGGTGTCGCTGCAATCTACTTTAAACGAATTCTCTGTACAGGACCTTTAATGACTAGGAAATTATAACTGGTTTTAAAATGAATGCATTTTTTTGGCAGATTTTTACCCTCTGCCACACTGGCCACAGGGTATTGTCATCAGTTGGTCATCTGTCCAAAAATTGTGGCATAAGTTAGGCCACTGGGTGGCAGTAGATAAGCCAGGCCGAGGGTTTTCCAGCGCATGCGCGTTATGTTTTCCTTTATAACAGGGTGGTTGCACAGGTCTTGAAAGTCTTAAAACAGTATGGAACTTCGACACACTGTTTTCCAGACCTTGAAATGTCTGGAATTTTGTGTGAAAGTCTTAATAAAGTAAGGTAACAGTTTCTGTCATAGTCGAATTTTAGTGTCTGCACAAAGGCACATAATCTTATAAGAAATACATGAGGAAAACATCTAAAAAACTGGAACTGATTTCACTAACTGGTCAGTACTGGAATGATTCTAGTGAAACGTGTTTATGTGATATCCATGTGATTTTCATATGTTTGAATATGTTTCTGTCAGTAAAACATAATTTACTGTGAATTATGCATTCATTCATTCATACATTTATTAAAATTAACTTTTCTACTACATACAACAGGTACAATTGCAACCAAAAAAAATTGGCATGCCAGTATAAAAGTACATAAAATACATAAATTTTTATTTGGATAAAGAGCAGGCACCCTGTGTATTAACTATACATGCACAAAGGACACATGTTGTTTTATTGTTGCTTTGTTGAAGTGAGTCTTGCCTCTAGAAGGGCCAGATACAGTCTCGGTTAGTCTTTCAGAACTCCACCAGTCACTTTACTTCTGTTGTTGTACACCAGTGCACCACTTGGGGGCGGTATAGGTCAATATTTGCCTCCTCTTTTTGTTCTTAATGGATGGACTGGACGTGATGGTGCTGAATTCTTTTACTTTTGATCGTATTAAGTGTTGTTGTGTTTTTTCTTGTGCTGTTAATTGTTCATACAGATATATTTTCATTGCAGGGAACCATTCATCCATTCAGGAAAACACACAGATCCATTTTTGGGAAACTCCTGCAGGAATTCAGACTGGTGGCTTCAGACAGACGGGTAGGTGTTTGTGTGAGACTAAAAATCTGGTGTGGTTATGTTTTTTTTATTGGGAGTTTCTGTGATTCAGACCTTTTGTTTTTGGTAGTGTGCAGTGTTTGGAGAATCCTCCTCACTTTATAATCCCATTTGACTGTAAGCTGGTTAGATTGTGTGTCTCATACATGGAGTCAAACCCAAACAGCCCCAGTAATCCTGTTTCTGAGTAGGTCACCATGTTCTGGTGAAAACAGCAGGGATCAAGACCTCACAGCCAAACACTATCAGCTCTGAGATCAGCCCACATCCGTTCGGCTCCTCAGTTACTTTCTTTCATTTTGACCTGTTGCATCATGCAGCGCAGTAACGCCACCTATGACATCTATCTGTGCAAGAACCTCATCCCTTCCGCAGAACAAATCCCTTTCACCACATCAGACTCTGCAATGCTATTGTTGCTAAATATGTAGACTGCAGTTGTGACATGTGTTTTTACCCACTTTTAAGTTTGAAATGCAAATTATGTGTTTGTTTTTTTGTTGAACTGTGCAGTTTAGATTCTCTATGTCTCAGATGTCAAACATGTGGGCCAAAAGTGGCCCGCCAAGGGGTCCTATCTGGCCTGTGGGATGAATTTGTGAAATGCAAAAATGACACCAGAGTGTGTTGTCCCCCCCCCCCCCCCCCCCCAAGGTCAAGCTCTGCCCCCCCTGTGAAGTGCCGTGTCTAGCCTGCCACAGCTGAATGGACCCGTTTGATAGTCACGGACACCCCCGACCGACAATCATGGATTTTATTTCAGCTTCCACATTCAGACCAACATGATCTCAAGTGGATCACACCAGTAAACTAATAACTTATAAATGAAATAATGAAAACTGCTAAATTTCTCTTGTTTTAGTGGAAAAAGGTAAATTACATGAAAATGTTTACGTTTACAAACTATCCTTTACAAAAAAATGTGAATAACTTCAACAAATATGAACAACATGAAATGCCTTAAGAGAAATAAGTGGAATTTTACCAATATTCTCCCTGTTAACCAGAGGCATAATATTGTCAAAATTGCACTTCTTTTTCATAAGACATTTCAAGTTTTTCATGTCATACAGATTTTGAAGGAAACTTTGTACTTGTAAACACTTTCATATTGTAATTTTACATTTTTAACATGTATTATTTTACTGGTCCGGCCCGTTTGAGATCATATTGAGCTGAACTAAAATGAGTTTGACACCCCTGCTCTATGTATAGAGACTGTTCTCAGGACCACAGTTTGGATGAGCTCCTTTTTGGGCTTTCATATTCAACTTCCACAAATATAAAAACTAAACTGAACAATGAGGAAATTAACCACAGAGAAATGCTGAAAGCAGACCCTTCAGCTTTACAGAACCTGTGTGATGTTGTTTATGAAATGTTTGGAATCAGTAGAATCCTGTGAGAAAGGTAAATGTCAGAAGGCCGCCCCTCACACTCACCGGTAAATACTCAAATAGTCTTGTAGTAAAACAACCTGCTGGGTCTCCCCTATATTTTGGTCTTCCAGACAAGCCTTCTGTTGTTGTTGGTTTCACAGGAATTATGATGCATTCAGATGTTAATGGCAAAATGTGGCAGATGTAATGTTGCATTCAGGTACAAAATCTACACTAAAAGGCCACAAACTTTGTTTAAAGTGTTAAAATTAGCATTTTTCTGTGTTTAAATGCACAGAAAAATGAGTAAGTGAGTTTCTTTACAATGAGTAAGTGAAGATGCTGACGTCAGCAAGAAAATCAACAAACGGCAACGAACGAGAACCTGTCAAGTGTTTTCACACCGGCCACTTTTTTTTCACATTTGTTTTATACTAAACTGTAGTTCATTTTCCCTTCATAGTGATACAAGTGATATATGAGAGCAGAAGGAGCTGACAGACTCACACCCACAGTCCTTTTATCGTACTGCTTGAACCTGTTGTGGGATGGATGCTATGATTGGATGGAGATACAAAGCCACTGTCTGAAGGATCACATCCACAAACGATGTGGACGCTTGAAAACTAGAGGAAAGTAGAAAAGCCTGTCTGTGCAGGTAGATTCGCCAGCCATCCTGACAGAAGGGATTATTACAAGGATGACTGGGTTTTTCACAGTGTTTTAAAGGGAGATGGACACGTAGATGATGGCAAAACATTTTAGTCTCTTACCAGAAATACAGAATGAAAGTAAACATAAGTAATATTCAAGCTTTCAGGTGTGAAATGCATTAAGTCAAAGTAGTAAATACCTGAAAAAACCTGTAAATCTGAATCACTGAACCTCAACCTCAGGTATTAATCAATAATTTATGTCAAATGAACCATAAAGAACTGGGTGGGAGTAATTTCCCAGAACCCCTTGGGTTTGCCTCCCCTGTGTGTTGATGCTTTGGTAGATGTAGTGGATGGACTTTAATTTGATTGTCTTTCCTGTTTGTGTTGTATGGTTATCAAGACCAGCTCTAAATATATAGTGTCATGTAGGGATGTAACGATGTGAAAATTTCATATCACGGTTTTTGTGACCAAAATTATTACGGTTATCATTATTATCACGGTATTTTTGAAATGTGCTCGAAATGTTAAAAAAGTTCTTGTCTTATGCACAACCTGAAATAATTCAACCAAGTTGTATTTTGGAAAAAAACAAAAACAAAAAAACAAAAAACCCCAAATAAAATAATAGGCACAATGTACTTTCTGTTGGCAGAAACATTCAAATATAACATGTAAACATCAAACATACAAATGTGCATTAAAGATGGAACCTTATGGCTATTGTTTGACCATTTTCTGTTTCAAGTTTGTGTTGAAAGTGCGGTAATCAAACATGGTTATCATGATCATTACAATTTAAACGGTAATACTATCCGTCGGGAATTTTACCACGGTTTATCGTTATACTGGTAATCGTTACATCACTAGTGTCATGAGATAACTTTTGTTATGATTTGGAGTTATATAAATACAACTGGATTTGATTTGGATTCTTCAGTGTGTGCATCACCACAGAGCCAGGACTGTCAAACTCATTTCAGTTCAGGTTCCATATTCAGCCCGATATGTTCTCAAGTGGATCAGACCAGTAAAATAATAACATAATAATCTATAAATAGTGTCAACTCCAAACTTTAATCTCTATGTTGTAGAGTGAAAAAAGTAAAAATACATAATGAAAATGTTTTCACCTACAGACTACCCTTTAAAAGTATGAATACAATCATGACCAACCTTAAATTTCAGGTTGTTCATATTTGTTCAGATTTACTCATTTTAGTTCTGGGGCCACATACAGCCCTGTATGATCTGAAGTGGGCCCAACCAATACAATAACTATAGTGAAAAAAGTTAAATTATGTCATGAAAATCTTTATGTCTACAAGTTTCTTTAAAAACGTGAATAACATAAACAACCTGAAATGTCTTAATATAAATAATTGCATTTTTTTTTTTTAAACAATATTTTAACTCTGCATCTCATTTCCACATGTGCATTACAACTTATAGATCACAGTGGATCTACAAGTACACAAAACATTTAGTAACAGGCGCAATATTGGTTCTATACACTTAAAACATTTCAGGTTGTTCACAATTTTTGTGAAAGCATGGTGTATAAAAGTGGACATTTTTATATACTTTTACTTTTTTTTACTCTAAAGCAAAGAGGAAAAAAATTGGATTTGTCATTATTTGTTATTATGATAGAATTTTACTGGTCTGATTCACTTTAGCTCATACTGGTCTGAATGTGGAACCTTAACTAAAAAGATTTGATTCTTAATGTCCATCCATTTTCTACCGCTTATCCGGGGCCGGGTCACAGAGGCAGCAGTCGAACCATTCTTAATGTTTTCACTGTAATTTATGGATTTCACAAAGTCATCCCATTGGCCAAATTGGACCCTTTCTTGGACCGGCTTTGGCCCACTGGCCTTATGTTTGGCCCCCCTGCAGTAGAGGGTGAGATGTGAAGACGGCGTTAAAAAAGCATCACAGATATGACGACGACACTAGAGACCTGATGATGGTCATGTGAGGATGTGAGACTGTATTGTAATGTGTGTATGTGTGTCAATGTTATTGCAGTGTAATCCACTTTGAGCACACACTGTGGGGGGGTGGGGGGGTCTGTCTTCCTCATAGAGCCTTGGATTGGATTACACGGTGTCGTACATGGCTTAGGGACCAAACATAGTTCCAAACCGGTGAAAGTGGAGACGTGCTTCCTCAGCGTCTCCTCTTACCCACTGTGTTGTGAAATACAGCTGAGAGTTGTCAACATCTGATTTCAGGTACAGTTTGATCGATTCAGGAGTTTTACAGCCTCATCCAGATATTTTTTTACAGCAAACGTGCTGATAGATGATATTTAGTGCTGATATGTTTGTTTTTAATCTGATGTTTTCTCTCAGATTATAGATTCAGAAAAGATTTGACAGCTTTGTGAGACACAATAACTGTATCATATCAAAGCAAACCAAGCACTTTTTCACTGATTAGTGTCTTTGTCTGCATCTGGAACCAGAGTTTATTTACGGCCTAATGCACAGGTGTGAAACATGTGGTCCGTGGGCCAAAACCGGCCCGCCAAAGGGTCCAGTTTGGCCTATGGGATGAATTTCTGAAATGTAAAATTTAGGGCTGTTAGAAAATATCAGTTCAGCAAATATATATCGCAATATTTCATTTCACTATACTGTATCGATATTAAAAAGTACTGTATTGATATTTTTAGGTATTTATTCAAATGCAGATATGGCAGAGGTTCATTTTTGTTTTTTGTTTTTTTTTTATTATTTATATCTTATTTATTATTTAACACTGTTTTAGTAAATAATAGTTATTTGAAGCATCTTAAAAGCACTTTTTACTGTCTGAGAGGCAGATGGTAGTTCTTTTGTTGGAATCGCACAAAAATGAAGTTATGATGTTAGCTCTGAACTAATAGAATATGAACATTTGAACAGGATCTTAAACTGTAATGTCTGTAAAACATAATTTCAGTTTTAACACAGGAACATCTTGCGATATAGCATTAGATCCTGTTGTGATCAAATAAAAATGTGTTTGGTATTTGTGCAGATTTCTGGTGTAATTCAATTCTTCAAGGAAATCATGTTTAAAAAAAGAAGCAAACAAAAAAATTGCCTTTTTAATGGTATCATGATATATCGTGACATATCGTATCATGATCCTAGTATTGTGATTTGTATGGTATTGCCAGATTCTTACCAATACACACCCCTAATATAGAGGCAATTGATATGACATCAGCACATGCATAGAGATGATGACATCAGCTGGATCGATGCCAAATAAGCAAACAATACATGCAAAGGGCAGGGTTTGTTGGGCCTGGAACCACTTAATAGTACTTGGTGAAGCCCAAATATACAGTTTGAAGGATTTTTCACTTCATGCACAAAAACGATGTTAGAAGCTTTTGTCATGAATGCAATAGAGTCACAACGGCGAAAAGCATAAAGCAGCTTTAAAACACCTGTCATCACCAATACTGTTCTGGTTTCACAGTCAATAAAACTGGACTATGGAGGTAAATCTGTCTCATCAGATTTTGAATTATAAAAAGCCATTACAGTGATTTTTTTTTTTTTTTTTTTTTGCACTGAAATTAAGTATCTGAATTTTTTTGTCTCAGAATTCAACTACATTCATAAATTTAGAATAAAAAAAAAAATCAGATGCATAAAATTCAGATGCAAAAAATTCTGAAGCAAAAAATTCAGACGCAAAAAGTTCAGATGCAAAAAAATTCAGATCACACTTCCGGGACACCAAGGATAAGCAATCAGTTCTATCTCAAGTCGAACAGACAGCCAGTCAGTTGAGTTGCGTTAGGTTGGGCAAGTGACACCGATGCAGGAAGACGGTCAGCGCAGATGTGTGATCTGAATTTTTTGCTTTTGAATGTTTTGTATCTGAATTTTTTTTTTATTCTGAATGTATGAACATAGTTGAATTCAGAGACAAAAAAAATCAGATACTTAATTCCAGTGCAAAAAAAAAATTCAGATAATTAATTCCAGTGCAAAAAAAATAAAAGATACTTAATTTAAGTGCAAAAAAATTCAGTGGTAGAAATTCAATAGCTTTTATAATTCAAAATCTGTTACTAAATGTTTTGTGCCTTTGCAGATCTACTGTGATCTGTGAGTTGTAATGCACTTGTGCAAATGATAAACTGAGGCATAGTATTGTTAAAAATAATATTTATTTATTTATTTATTTATTTAAAATTCAGGTTGTGTTTCAGGGTACTCACATTTTTTGTGAAAGGATAGTTTGGAAATAGTTATATTTTTGTAAAGTAATTTAGTAATATCAACATTTAAAAGCAAAAAACATAAACGAAAAAAAACATTCAGAAAGGAGCGGGATGAAGTTCATCTTATGGTAAATGGACTGAACTTACATAGTGCATTTTCTACACCTTCATGGTGCCTAAAGCGCATGACAATTCCTCACATTCACCCATTCACACACACACACACTCATACACCAGTGGGCTGCTGCCATGCCTGGCCCTACTGGGAGCAATTTAGGGTTCAGTGTCTTGCCCAAGGACACTTCAACGTGTGGACAGCCAGGATTTGAACTGCCGACCCTTTGGTCATTGGATGACCCGCTCTACCAGCTGAGCCACAGCCGCCTGCCCACTACTCCTATACTCCTGCCCCCTTACCACTTCTGTTTCTACTGACCACAAAGTCCTATGTCAGCTCCCCAACATACCTTAACAAATCTTACACATATCAAAACTACAGAAGCACTTGGAGAGTGCAGACCTCCACCAAGGCAGATCAGTGCCCCCCCAATCACCACCAAAATTTAATCATTTGTTCCTTGTGTCAGTATCAACATTTCCTGACATTTTCATCCACATCCGTCCATAACTTTTTGAGTTATCTTGCACACAGACAGCCAGACAGACTGACAGATGCCAGCAAAAACATAACCTCCGTGGCGGAGGTAATAAATTTTGACCAAGCCTGCACAAAACACTTACATTACACATATCAAAAATGTCTCTGTCTCTGTCACAGCAGTAATACACGCATAAAAAGAAGCTGTCTATTTCATAGCTGTATTACGCAAATAGATGGATAGACTTCACTTCGAACATAAAAGAAAAAGAAACAAAAAAAAAGAAATTCCAGATCCAAATGGACGCTCCAATATATGGAAATAAATCAACCAAAAACAAATATCACACAATATTTTTATTACATTAAGAAAAGAGGGGAAAAAAATCAGAGTTGTCATTATTTATGGTTTTATTTCTGCTATTATTTTACCGGTCTGAACCACTCGAGATCCGATTGGGCTGTGTGTGGTCCCTGATCTAAAATGAGTTTGACACCCCTGCAGTAAAAGGTGAACGGGGACATGAAGACTAGAGGACGACTGGATCGAGGACCGGGTCTACTCATGTCCTCCTGCTGCACCGGCAGAGTCACAGAACTGGTCCGTTAAAGTCGGCAGGCCGCTGCCACCGCCGCCAATCCATTATGTAAGATGGTTTATTTTGAGAGTAGAACATGGCCGCCCTGGAGACACACGCCCCCTGACGCCTCTGATCACAGAAGACAAACACCAGGACAGGACGTTTTTGGGAGTTTTCGTCTCCGCCTGAAGCCTTACTCATGGGAGGCAGGCCGAGCAGGTTTGGTCTGAAAAGTCCGTCTAAATGGCTGCCCCCCCCAGCCCCCCCTGTCCTGCTCTGACATGAGTCACGCCTTTGCTCATATTGGTGACACACATTCTGCCTGGCGCTGCCTGATGATGCGTCGGCTTGGCTCAGCGCTGGACGATAATGTCAGCGTCCTGTTGTGGGCGGGGGCTCTACTTTGGGCTTTTTTTGTGTGTTTTTGTGAGTACAGTACCTGATGTGACTGAGCTGCTGTATGTACGCCACCGCTGTCACTCCAATGTCATGTAACCTCAATATGCTGGCACGCCGTCACGCCGCCGGTCATCAGGGGCGACGGCCCTGACAGACAGCGGGGGGCAGCAGCGTGCAAGGATTTTAACAGGCGACGGGCGCTCTTCCTCGGGGCGCCGTGTGTACGTGGAGGAGGGGGTTGGTCATGTTTTGGGTCGAGCACTGTCTCTGTGTTTGCACACACAGACACACACACAGCGAGGGTCTCCCATGCCTGTCGCTGGCTAGTGCTGTCACCAGACGCCCCTGCGCTGTCATAACACTGCACACCACAGTAATTGTAGATTTCACAGCACTCGACGCTCCCACCGCGGCATATGAGTCCAACACGAAGTGACAGGCCCGGCACACGCACGCACAGAGATGCACACAGATGCACGCGCACACACACACACACACACACACACACACACACACACACACACACACACACACACTCGTTCTACTCTGAAGGAGAGTTTCTTTTCTTTTTTCTTCATTGAAAATTCTGCTGAATGTACTGTACGTCCAGGCACACAGAGTACAAACGCAGCTGAATAAGCTCATGGAGCAAAATTAACACTTGTTTTTACATGCAATGAGGATGGAAAATACAGACATCAGTCAAACACAACCTTTACTCATCATTTCCTGTTGGTAGTATGTAAATAACTTCTCAGAGAAGAAATCCTATGTCCACAAATCCAGAATGGAGTTCATCTTCATTAGCTGTTGAATATCTGCTGTCACTCTCCTTAATAAGGGTGTAAGCAAATATCGGCTCTGCAATATATCGTGATATTTTATTTCACAATACTGTATTGATATCAAAAAGTACTGTATCGATATTTTTAGGTATTTATTAAAATGCAGAGATTGTAGAGGTTCATTTTTGTTTGTCTTTTTTGTTTATATTTTATTTATTATAATTTAACACTCTTTTATTAAATAATGTTAGTTCCTTTGTTGGGATTGCACAAAAATAATGTTCTGATGTTAGTTCTGAACTAATAGAATATGAACATTTGAACAGGATCTGAAACTGTCATGTCTGTAAAACAGAATTGAAGTTTTAACACATGAATATTTGTGATATAACATTAGATCCTGTTGTGATCAAATAAAAATGTGTTTAGTATTTGTGCATATTTCTGGTGTAATTCAATTCTTCAAGGAAATAATCATTTTAAAAAAAGAAACAAACAAAAAAATTGCCTTTTTAACAGTATCATGATATACCATGATATATCGTATCGTGATCCTAGTATTGTGATTTGTATGGTATTGCCAGATTCTTGCCAATACACAGCTCTACTCCTTAAGGGTCATACAGTCGACATGGGAACAGCTCAACCTGTCACAGTCCCTCATATAATTATGCTGTATCATTGTCATAATCGACTCCATTCATCTCAATAAAAAGGCTGGTGAAACTGACAAAAATAACATCATCATTTCCATGTCATTTAGTAATGGGTTTAATATGTTTAAGTCATGACACATCTGTCGTATCAGTTTATATTAAAATGAATTTTAGCTTTCTTCCTTCTAATGTGTATGAGCATGATTAAACTAGTGTGGAGTGGTGACCAGGGCTGCAACTGATGAATCTCAATAGTTGACTAGTCATTGTCTACTGTAACGACCACTCAGGTTATAAACTCTAAACGACCCCAAAACAAACAAAAACGAGTGGTGCCAGGCACAACAAACCCTACCCCTTGCATGCATTGTATCTTAAAAATTCATAAAAGATTTGAACTTTGACCTACTTTTCCCAAAATGTAATCACATCTCTTCTGGGTCACTGACAATCTCTAAACCCAATGTGGTATGAATTCCACCAATAGCTTTGCTGCTGAAGAGTTAACAAACAAAGAAACGAAACAAACCAAACCAAAAACAATACCCCTTGCCTCCCCATTGTTACCGCGGGGGGCGGGGTAACAATGGCGGGTGCATATTGAGGCACTGGTATGGATTCCCTGTGTATGGCAGGCCAAGTCTATCACTATTCGCCACTCCCAGAAGATGTTTCGTCTAAAAAAAACGGTGTCCAAATCACCAAAATGCTGGTTCTTGCAGTGTAGAAATATGCAATGTTGTAAAATGCAGCATGAATTCACACAAAAACACCATTATTTAGGGCGTTATTGTGATAGACTAGGCCTGCCATACACCCGTGGCATGAAGCCGTGGCACCCGGGGCGTGTCTCTGGCAGCGGTCATGGGTCGCAGGGAGATCCCGTTCCTTTTGAGACAGGAGACCAAAAATAAAGTGGCGGTCAATAACAAAACAGCGCATCGACTAAAAAAATTGCCATTGACTAATTTTCATGGTCGATTACGTCAACACACAATTCAATAGGGATTTAACGATATGACAATTTCATATCATGGTTATTGTGACCAAAATTATCACAGTTATCATTATTATTGCAGTATTGTTGAAATGTATTCAAAATGTTCAAAAAGTACTTATATACACACTTGAAATAATTTAACCAAGTTGTATTTTGAAAAAAAAAAATAAAAAAATAAAAAAATAAAATAATAGGCACAATGTACTTTCTGTATCAGAGACATGTAAATATTAACATGTAAACATCAAACATACAAATGTGCATTAAAGATGACAGCTTATGGCCATTGTTTGACCATTTTCCAGATCAAGTTTGACTTGTTTTAGTTTCTTTTTCAGGGAGAGAGAGAGAGAGAGAGAGAGAGAGAGAGAGAGAGAGATAGATAGATAGATAGATAGATATGAAATGAGCAGTACCCCTAGTTTTCAAAGTGTGGTAATCAAGTACGGTTATCATGATAATTATGATTTAAACGGTAATGCTAACTGTCTGGAATTTTACCACGGTTTATCGTTATACCGGTAGTCGTTACATCCCTACAATTGAACAATTTCAGAGTGAGAGGTACACAGCCTGACTTGAGGAATATTAATGAAAACAATATCCCCCAACAAGGCAAATAGTTCTGATCCTTCAATTGGATAACTACTGCAGTGATTAATAAAGTTCATCTGAAACAGGTTCTCTAACCCTGTAACTGATAAGTAGTTTGTCTTTTCATAAACATCATCAGTTTGATAGTTGGGGCAATGGATCTTTTACCATAATATAATTATTATAATATTGTAATTTGATTAATTTTGCAGCCCTTTAAGAAACAGAACAAAGTCTATATAAACACATCGACACACTAGCACATGCACATATCCAATATATACAGTAAGTGTACATATACAACATAGGTCCATTCTCCAGCTGTAAAATCCTGTGGTTTATATGAGTGCTGCAGATGTTCCAGATGAGCCGTTGGTTGTGTTTGTAGTGGTGTCGTCCTCTGGTTCTGACCTTCCCCTGAGCTGGACTGATTCAGAGTGTTGTTGGTGAACTTGCTGGGTCACAGCTTCACCACAGCCAAGACTGGATCCAGTTCATTATTATATCTGATAGTAAACGTCGTATGGTCACAACGGCTTATGGAAGTACAAAAGCCAGTACAAGTCTTTAAGGAGTTATAATGAATGTTTTGGATTCTTTCTGATGTTTTATTGTTTGTGGTTTATGTGCATTTTTTTGTAAAGTGGTTTGGAGTGAATAATCCAGGCTGCGTTGTGTCATCAGTGTGTGGCGCTGTAGGCTACATTACACATGACAAGCACAACATCCTGTTGTTCTTTTCCATCTCTGAGGAATTATCATGTTTTCACTAGATTGTTCATGGCTGATATCGATATTTAAAATGACGACTTTGTCAGTGCTGATACCTAATTTTGTTGTTATTTATGTCCCACCTAATAAATAAATCTTCATTCTAAGTATGAAATTGTTACTATTCTTAAGTCTTTTAGCCATTTGTGATATTATCCTGAACACAGATTTGAAGAAATTTATGATAAAACCTTTAATGCAACACCACAGGTAAATATCAGCCACTGCCATTGGTGAACAGACGTCCTGTACACTGATCCTGATATCGATCTGTATTGCCTAGTATTGGCTGACAGATGTCCTGATGATGGTCAGTGCATCACTGGTTTTCACATTTTACTTGAATATCTAAGAAGATGCAGCAAAAATCTGAGTATTCAGTGATCAGAAATATGAGCTAAACCGATGCCGTCAACACATTCATGGAAATACATCCTTTGACAATGACATTATGTCGTAGATGCACTACGAGTAAAAGAGGAAATTAGCATACTGCTTCTGTGTGTGTGTGTGTGTGTGTGTGTGTGTGTGTGTGTGTGTGTATGTGTACCCTCAAAGACCCAAACATCCATTGGTGACCAAAAGCATCTACTGATGTAAACTGTTTTAATACCTGTTGATCCACTACTCCTTTCAATCCATTTAAATAATTGATGTAAAATGAAGTTTGTCATCTTTTCATGGTCATCAGATATGACCCATTTGGATGTTCAGAGGCTCAGTAGTTACCATGGAAACACTGTCATCTTCTACAACATTAGTTCACTAGTAAAACCCATGGCGTTGGATCAATGACAGTGGATGGAGACACTGGGTTTATGTTCAGTTAATGACAGATTTGACTGAAGAAGTCACTCTTTCTTAAATTTGCTGTTTTGATAGAATAACCTTTGAATTAACTCTGAGCTTAAATGAACATCTACATGATCAGTCAAGTAAATATAGGAAAATACATGATTTATACTGACAAATGCAAAATACAGAGGAGAATATTATAATAAAAGATGACGAATCATTTTGGAAAGTTAGATGGAGAGTAGAGATGTAACGATATGAAAATTTCATATCACAGTTATTGTGATCAAAATTATCACGGGTATCATTATTATCGTGGTATTGTTGAAATTGTGCTCAAAATGTTCAAAAACTACTTAGACACCCACTGAAATAATTTAACCAAGTTGTATTTTGAAAAAAAAAAAAAAAAAACAAACAAATAAAATAATTGGCACAATGTACCTTCTGTTGCAGAAACATTCTAGTATTAACCCTTAGTGGTCTGAGCCTATTTTGGCGTTTTTCAGTCCTTTTGATTTTGCCTTTATATACTATATAAACAAATGTTTACTATACCCATGTTTGGGATCTTTTTTTTTCAGCACAACTTCATCTACATCATCTGTCTATTATTTTTTTCACTTTAACCTACTATATCAAAATAAAAGGCCAGAAAACACAAAAAATATATAAAATCCGATTTGAAAAATGTTTATTATTTATTGCATAAATAACACAAAGATGCTTAATGAACCTTTTCAAAGACTTTAAAAGTGAATATTGGTTCCAAATATTAGGTATAGAAAATTAAAATTGTAATGAATTAAAACTATACTCAAATATTTGACATAAAAGCAGATCTTTACATGGGGTTTTTTCCCCTAAAAATGCAGTAATCAAACACGGTTATCATGATAATTACAATTTAAACCGTAATACTAACCGTCTGCAATTTTACGGCAGTTTATTGCTATACCGGTAATTGTTACATCCCTGATGGAGAGTAATTGTCAATTTGGGAATCACCACAGAAATACTTGTAAGATGTCTACGGGTTAAACCAAGACAGACCCAGTACATCCTGAGTGCGTTGTGACTGAATCCACTTTGAGCTCATTCCCTAACACTAGTTTTGTTTGTTGGTTTGTCGTTTCCAGTCGTGGAGGATCCTGCTGTTCGGAGCGCTCAACCTGCTGTGCACCGGCTGTCTGCTGATGTGGTGCAGCTCCACCAACAGCATGGGTGAGCACACACACACACACACACACACACACACACACACACACACACACACACACACACACACATACACAGACACACACACATTCACACACAGACACACACACACGGACACAACACAGACACACACACAGACACAACACAGACACACACACACACACACGGACACAACACAGACACAAACACACACACAGACACAACATAGGCATACGCACAGATACACACACGATGACAGGCGGACATGCAGATGGACACATGCAAACTGACACACACAGACCCACGTACACAGCCTGACAGCAACGCAAACACACACACAACGACGACACACTCTGAGGGTCGGACACAGACGTTAACAGGCGGAGATACCTGTCTACACACAGTAAACACAGATTGACACATCCACACATGGATGCCTCTGTGTGTGTGTCCTGCAGCTTTACACACACACACACACACACACACACACACACCATGGACAACTGTTTAGGAAGTGTGTTAGCGTTGTTGTCTCACCACAGGGCTTGTACCGATGCTGCTACTCTGTGTGTATTGTGTTTTATGGGGGTCACATCAGTCAAAATATGGCACTTTAAAGGGCATGTTGAAGAAACCGAGTCCTTCACAGCGTCTGCTTTAGCCTCAGGTACGACAACACTGAGAACACATCTGTCATATGGACAAACCGTTTGTCCTCCCTGTAAATACAGTCACAGTAGAGATTAGACAAGTCTGCCTGTAATGGTTTGGCCTTACTTTCATCATCTTGTCCATCTTTTCTGCAAATTAAAAATCCAAATAAACACTGGCTTAAAAAAATGAGTGAAAATTGGCCCATTTAAGAAGCAGATGTTGTTGTTCTTATTGAAAATAAATTGAAAATGATTGTCAGTGATGGTCAGTGATACAGATCTTTATTTTCTCTGGTGCAGCTTCAGGGTTTATGGAGGTTTTAGATGCTGTTACTGTGTTATCAAAGAAAATGAAAAAGAAAATACTGTCACTCTGGTTGTGTCGCCCATGTCTGCACTCCCATTCATCTGTTCAGAACAAATCTAAACCATTTGGAGCGGTACCGGACAGCAGTACTACATTTATGTTTGCCCTTTCACAACTATTTATGGTAGAAAGATGAATGATACACAGGCCAGCACAACATTAGATCTGAAAATTGTGAAAAGAAGGGATGTAATGATATGAAAATTTCATATCACGGTTATTGTGACCAAAATTATCACAGTTATCATTATTATCGCGGTATTGTTGAAATTGTGCTCAAAAGGTTCAAAAAGTACTAATACACACACTGAAATAATTTAACCAAGTTGTATTAAAAATAAATAAATAAATAATTGGTACAATGTACCTTCTGTTGGCAGAAACATTCAAACATTAACCCTTAGTGGTCTGAGCCTATTTTTACAGAAGTGTATTGCATTCACACAAAAAATGAAATTTGGCTGTTTTTCTGAATTGAGATACTGTTTTCTGAAAAAATTTAAATTCGGTTCTGTTTTTACATGATAATTATCTCATTAATTCAGAAAAACAGAGCCGAAATTATTTTTTTTTTACTTATTTTTTCTCGGAATTATGAGATAATTATCTCGTTAATTCAGAAAAACAGGGCAGAATTTTTTTTTTTGTGTGTGAATGCAATACGCTTCCGTATATTTTGGCTGTTTTTCAGTACTTTTGATTTTTTCTTTATGTACTATATAAACAAATGTTTACTATACCCATGTTTGGTATCTTTTTTTTCAGTACAACTTCAGTTATATCATCTGTATATTATTTTTTTCACTTTAACCTACTATATAAACACAAAAGGTCAGAAAACACAAAAAAATATATAAAATACGATTTGAAAAATTCATTCATTCAGTTTCTGAACCTGCTTTATCCTCTCTAGGGTCACGGGGGTTGCTAGGAGCCTATCCCAGCTACTTTATTGCATAAATAACACAAAGATGCTTAACGAACCTTTTCAAAGACTTTAAAAGTGAATATTGGTTCCAAATATTAGGTATATACAATTAAAATTGTAATAAATTAAAACTATACTCAAATATTTGACATAAAAGCAGATCTTTACATAGGGTTTTTTTCCCTAAAAGTGCAGTAATCAAACACGGATATCATGAGAATTAGAATTTAAACTGTAATAATAACCGTCTGCAATTTTACCGCGGCTTATCGTTATACTGGTAATCGTTACATCCCTAGTGAAAAGTGTAGTCCTGGTGTGTGGTTTGGTTGGTTTATTGTGGGGCCTTTTTTCTCAAATGATCTGTCCACAGAGGTCCAGTACAGTTGATCACATTTGTGAACAGTGAAATCACCACATAAAGCTTTAATTTGAGGGACCTCAGAGGCTATAGGTTGATCTGTCAGATGGATTAGGGTTAGGGTCAGCCTACCCTTTAACCCCTGACCTGTCTGTGGTGAGCGTTTTGAATGTATGATTTATTTTAAATATTCATGAAAATTCAACCGTTTGCTCAAAACACTGAATGGTGAGTGAGACCGTCTCGCAATTAAAAATAGAGGATTTGGACTTTTTTTTGTAACACCTTTTTACTTGTCATTTTTTTTGTTTTTACTGTTTGCAGTGTTGTGGCAGTTGTCCTTTACCTTTTTTTTTTTAACTGTTTTTATACAGAGTTTTGACTGCATAACTGCTTTTTTGGAGTTCAACCAGGTGCCAAAAAGCAGCTGGACTGATTTAGAAAAAAAGAGCCCCTAAACGAAAACTACTGGGCCAAAATTCAAATCCTTGTTGTTGTTCAGTGTGTTCCAGTTCACAGCTCATGTTCAACATCGTAAATTTCATACTGATGTACGTTGTGAGTGCCTTATTTAGTAAAAACCTGTCAAACTTCAATTCCTCTTCGTCTTTTTCTGTTGTTCTATCCTGTTTGACCCTAAAACACACAGTAAAGCAAAACCGCTGAAGAAAGCCTGTTTCATTGAAATAATGTCTGGGGGGTTGAAGGGTTAAACCCAGGGGATCCCAACCTTTTTTGGCTCGTGACCCCATTTTAACATCACAGATTTCTGTCGACCCCAGACATTTAAAACTAAGACTTTTTTTTTCTGCTAAAATTAATTTGTTTTTGATCATGTAATAGGTTGCTATACTGTGTTGCAAATAAACATTAATTTTAGGCAACATTTAGTCGATATAATATATATTATTATGGATGAAGCCAGAAAAGCCAGGTGTAGATTACTGCACAAAGTGAGAATTTTATTTTATTTTTCTTGGTCAGGATATGTAAAGTCAGTCCAGCTTGGATTTACAAGGACAATTAATACTGAACAAACAAGAACTGAAACTATGAATTATGAAAGAGCTGCAGCATCTGAAACTGACCACAATGAACATTTGACACAGAAACAGAACCACAGTGCTGCAGTTTCACAACCACAGTTTGTCATGTTTTTTATTATGTATTGTGATTGTCTCTCTCAACTCACCATAAATTTTTTTTATGAGAAAGTTTTTTTATTTATTTTTATCAATTACTAGAAATTTCAGGCAACCCCATTTGAATTCCAGGTGACCCCACATGGGGTCCCAACCCCAAGGTTGAAAAACACTGGGTTAACCTTAACCCTAACCCTGTCAGATGGGATGGTTTCCACTGGTCTCCATTCACCAGGCCTCACTTTAACATGATGATTGAGGCTCTTTTCCTGCTGAGTCTGGACTTGGAACAGTCGAAATACTGCAACAGAAGTACCTGCTCTGTCCTGGAGACACTGGATTCTTGGCCTTTAAACGTTGTGACTATCTCCATGAAATATTGGCAGCCAGTATCATCCATAAATACAGTGTTGTTAAATGTGTATTTGAGAGCAGCAGCACTAACACTTAAACCCATTTCTCTGCCTCAGCTGAGCTGTCCACTGCCTTTACTTTGGGCGATGTGACAAGCTTATATTTAGGACACTCTCAGAACACACAAACACAACTGAGCACTTGTCTCTGTACTGTTGTGTTGACACGTTCTACTGTTTTTCCACATTTTTGCCAGTCTTTAAAATGATAAATACCTTACATACCACTATGTGTTACAGAATAATAACTAGGGGTGTAATCTGTTCTGCAATATATCATGATATTTCATTTCACAATACTGTATTGATATTAAAAAGTACTGTACTGATATTTTTAGGTATTTATTCAAATACAGATATTGTGGAGGTTCATTTTTGTTTTTGTGTTTTTCTTTTTTGTTTATATTTTATTTATTGTTATTTAACACTCTTATTAAATAATGTTTGTTCCTTTGTTGGGATTGTACAAAAATAGTGTTCTGATGTTAGTTGTGAACTAATAGAATATGAACATTTGAACAGGATCTGAAACTGTAATGTCTGTAAAACAGAATTTCAGTTTGAACACAGGAACATTTTGTGATATAACATTAGATCCTGTTCTGATCAAATAAAAATCTGTTTAGTATTTGTGCAGATTTCTGATGTAATTCAATTCTTCAAGGAAATAATCATTTTAAAAAAAGGAACAAACAAAAAAATTACCTTTTTAACAGTATCATGATATATCGTATCGTGATCCTAGTATTGTGATTTGTATCATATCGCCAGATTCTTGCCAATACACAGCCCTAATAATAACCTGTGAAAATTGGAATCAGATACACACGTGTCTGCATGGTAATGTTCACTGATTCATGTTGATGTGCATCAGATTCAACATGGGCTGAAACAGATGCATTGATTAGAATTCTTTTGTAGTAGAAAGCACTGGATTTGTTGGCACAGTTATATAGGCCCAATGCCATTGGAAATGCCATCTGTGACTGGTGAATAATAATTTAATATTGGTGCAATAAATTATAGTATTTTCCTGTTCGTAGACAGGGATTTATTCTCCTATCAACACTGAGATGTGATATAAATGTGTAATTCCAAACACAATAGGCAAGAATAAGCGGTTTACAGGGGGTTATATGGAGCACTGATGTTCCAGGCTATCAGCCATGGAGGAAGTGGAGTACCAGAACACACCCCTACCCACCAGAACCTAGGGCTGCACAATTAATCGATTTTAAATCGAAATCGGATTTTTTAATAAATTTTAAAAAAAATGGGAAATCATCAAATCAGTTTCATCTTTCTCGTGCCTCCAGGCCGCGCACCTCTAGGCTACCGTAGGCTCTTCCTCCTATTTGTGACAACAGTTTTTCACAGAAGTCCGTGTAATGACCACGGACGACTTCTTCCGATCCGGGTCCGGGTCGCTGGGTCAGCAGCCTCAGCAGAGGAGCCCAGACAGCCCTCTGCCCAGACACATCCATCAGCTCCAGGGATAGAATCCCTCCAGCGTCTCTTCCACGCACAGATCCCCCAATTTAAATAGAACCGCATGGGGATCACTCATATTATGTGGTCTACACATGTGCATACACATGACTGATGCCTGTCACTGACTTCCATTGGTATCACTTCTGGGCCCAGATAACCCAAAAAGAAAAAAAAAAAACATTTTTTTTTTTTTTTATAGTTAATTTATTTCTCTTACTTGCTAAATTTTTCAAGTTCTGTAACACAAAACCAAATATTATTTATTTTTTCAAAGATGTTGAACTTTATTTAAAGCTGTTCGATAAATCTGGAACCAAAAAGGCTATAAAAACCATCAATATTTGCTCTGATTTGGACATTAAATTTTAGTGGATTCCCCCTGGCAAACTTGTTATGTTTTTTTCTTGTTGTATACATTGCTAGTATACTCTACTTAATTCAATAAAGATTTAATGAAAAAAACCCCAAAAACCTTCTGTGGGTTCATCACGTGGTACCATCCCAGATTTGAGGTAGGGAGCAGTGCCTTGCATTGCAGACTGCTTACGAAAATGACATGTTGACTTCTGTTGTCTTTTGTAGTGTAGTAGTGTACAGTTTTTAGAGGAAAAAAATCGGAATTTTATTTTTTGCCAAAATCGTGCAGCCCTACCAGAACCACCAAGAAACTAGCCCCTACCTGACCAGAACCACCAAGAACTAAACTTGTATTTAACTTCTGTTGTAGTATGATGATCTTTGTCTGTCTTTAATGAATGAAACAGTGAGGTACCCACAGACAGACAGACAGACAGACAGGCAGACAGACAGGCAGACAGGCAGATCGACAGAAGTTCAGAGTATTTATGGTCAGTGTGGCTGGTGTCTGCCACCAACATTAAATCCTCTCAGGGACTCCATCACTCAAGAAAACGCTGCCACGAAAAGAGCAACATGCAACCTTACCCTACTCAGCAATACTGCAGCATAGGAAACACACACAGACACACACACAGACACACACACACACACACACACACAGAGGTGGCATCGGGTGTCGTTCAGACAGGAAACAGAGGACAGAGGTATCGAACAAGCAGAGGAAGGCGACACCTCTGTCGATACTGAAGCCTGAAGAGAACAACAGCAGCAGACGGAGGCGCAACACTGTCAGTCACACTCCACCTTCATATACACAATACACACACAATACAACACACAACCAGAATACACACCATACAACACACCAGTGCCCACACATTCTCGTTGATAGTTTAGTACATCTCTGTGTTTGGATGTTGGTTCGCCGGTGACCCTCAATAGAAACTCACTTCAGTCCAACTACTTGTGTCACTTGGTCTGTAATTATAGGCAGATTTTAGTTGTACACACTTCTTAGACACAGTTGTAAAAGACAGATTCTTAAGTGTCATTCTGTGCATGTCCACTGTGGGGCAGTAAAAGTCACCACCCCACAGTGACAGTGACATAAGTCAACTTGGTACCAGTTTTTGTCCAATCCACAAGCACTATCTCACATTATCAACTGTGTTCTGATCTGAAATACGATTGGTTGTAATGACGTGTGACGGACCTCTGCACCAACATGAAGCCAATTCACAAGTGTTGAAACTGTTACACCAGTGTTGACCACTCAGGTTGGCCACGAAAACTCTGTCAAGTCAACTGCTCTGTAAAAGAAGTTTTTCTCAAAAGTCAAGGAGTTATTCTGATCTCATTCATGTTATTTGGAATTAGGGATGTAACGATGTGAAAATTTAAAATCATGGTTATTGTGACCAGAATTATTATTAGTTATCATTATTATCGCGGTATTATTGAAATTGTGCTCAGAATGTTCAAAAAGTACTTATACACACACTGAAATAATTTAACCAAGTTGTATTAAAAAAAAATTAAAAAAAACAACAAATAAAATAATAAGCACAATGTACTTTCTGTTGGCAGAAACATTCAAATATTAACCCTTAGTGGTCTGAGCCTATTTAGGCCGTTTTTCAGTACTTTTAATTTTGTCTTTATATACTATATAAACAAATGTTTACTATGCCCATGTTTGGTTTCTTTTTTTTTCAGCACAACTTCATCTATATCATCTGTCTGTTATTTTTTTCACTTTTACCTACTATATCAACACAAAAGGCCAGAAAACACACACAAAATATAAAATCCAATTTGAAAAATGTACATACTTTATTGCATAAATAACACAAAGATGCTTAATGAACCTTTTCAAAGACTTTGAAAGTGAATATTGGTTCCAAATATTAGGTATATAAAATTGAAATTGTAATAAACTAAAACTACACTCAAATATTTGACATAAAAGCATAGCTTTACATAGGGTTTTTTCCCCTAAAAATTAGGTAATGAAACACGGTTATCCTGCTATATAATGCATGTTGTCTGTGCGATCAATGTTGCAGCATGGGAGGGTGTTTGTACGGGTTTTCCTCAGCCTTCACAGGCCTGATCGCCGCCAAACTTGCCAAATGAATAGAAACATTACCAGACTGTCTACTAGGCATACTTTTATGTCCGTATTCAAATGTTGTGAGGTATTCTGGGCAATTTTAGCCTCTCATGCTATCGTACAATGGCACCACGGGTACAATGCCGGTAGTCATGATAATTAGAATTTTAACGGTAATACTAACTGTCTGCAGTTTTACCGCGGTTTATCGTTATACTAGTAATTGTTGCATTCCTATTTGGAATCTGTATTTAGTGGACTGGTCCATCTTTAAATTATTGCTCTTGTGTTTTCTGTGTTGGGCTGCGATAACAGCAGCTCATTCAGCTGAATCTGACTGTGTCCACTTCTGTTTATTTATTTTTTTAAACACACAAACTACTTCACTGGAGTTCTCACCCAGCACCTGGAAATGACTTCACTACCCAACGCTTGATGAAATGTACTGTTTTACTCAGGCAGTAAAAAGCATTTAACTTTAGCTCACCTGTGACCCCTGGCAGGTGTGTCTGACCCCTCCCACTCATTCAGCTCCACCCCTTGACCTCCTGGCTCCTGGTGTTTTTTTTTTCTTCCCATGTTTCCCATTTGATTGTCTCCAGTTGTTGTTGGCGTTAGCACACCCCTCAGTCCTCCAACTTCATTGTCTTTATCTTTTGGTTCCAAAAACACCAAGATTGCAACAAACAGGGTTTAACCTTGAGGTGGTAGTCCACTAACTGTGATGCCACGGTGGATCTGTCCTCATTTGTATACAGTTTATGGACTCGCACTGTTTCGCTAAGTTCTGGCTGACACATTTTGTTACACAGTTATGTGTTAAGCCCTCGTTGTGTAGCTGGAAGTGTTTGTGTCTGCATAAATTGTGTGGTATAAGAAAGAGGGCTAACTCGAGTGTTTATCCTGTTTATCTTAATTAGCCTGTTAGCATTCTGATTTAGATAAATTAGTTTGTTGAACCTGCTGTTAATAAAGCTGAGGGTGATGGATCGTGTCATAACATTTGCAGGTGTTTGATTGTGAATCTGGGTCAGTGACCTGAAGGCCTCGCTGGATGAACAGATCCTGACGGAAACATGCATGTGCTGTTGTCAATGTTCTGCGTTGTTTGTGCGTTTATGGTGTGATCGGTCGGAGGACGAGGGCATCGGTACAGACGGCGGTTCGCTCTCATTATTCTCATTCAGTGCCAGCCGTCCTGTCAGTCCTAACACTGGCAGACTGTGTGTACTTGTGTCATGGCCAATGACGTCTCATCTTCATGTTCTTCGCTGTTGGCTAAAGACCCTGATGATGTGGAGCGTTCAGTGTTTGTCTTCCACCTCATTAAGCTCCGAACCCACATGCACACACACATTTCCATACACTATGTTGTACATTCTTTACATATACCTCATGGCCATGCACATATTCTTTTACCAAGTAAAAACATGCGTTCCAAAAAATCACCTAATCTATTAACAGTTCCTTTTGACATACAGAAATTGATGATTTGCCTTGTTTTGCATGCATACCTTGGACAGTCTTCACCAGATTGTTCAGACAAAATCTGCAAAATGCTTAGATGACGATGTTTTGGATGGACTGTTAGTGGTTAACTTGAGTCCATTTTATCTGGAGACTTGTTGGTTTAGAATATGTTTGGACTAGAGGGTGAAGTAGAGGAACTCACTCAAAATATCAGGCATTGTGCTGTGGTTGGAGATCTGGGAAAAAGATTTTATCATTATATATATTTATGTTATATTTTGATGTCATGCCTAGGGGTGTTAGAAAATATCGGTTCTACAATATATCGTGATATTTCATTTCACAATACTGTATCAATATTCAAAAGTACTGTATCGATACTTTTAGGTATTTATTCAAATGCAGATATTGTGGAGATTCATTTTTGTTTTTTTGTTTTTCTTTTTTGTTTATGTTTTATTTATTATTAACACTCATTTATTAAATAATGTTAGTTCCTTTGTTGGGATTGTACAAAAATAATGTTATGATGTGAGTTATGAACTAATAGAATATGAACATTTGAACAGGATCTGAAACAGTAATGTCTGTAAAACACAATTTAAGTGTTAATACAGGAATAGTTTGTGATGTAGCATTAGATCCTGTTCTGATAAAATAAAAATGTGTTCAGTATTTGCGCAGATTTTTTGGTGTAATTCAATTCTTCAAGGAAATGATCATAAAAAAAAGAAACAGACAAAAAATTGCTATTTTAACAGTGTCATGATGTATCGTTATATATCACATCGTGATCCTAGTATTGGGATTTGTATCGTATCGCCAGATTCTTGCCAATACACACCCCTAATGGTTACTTTATAATGTATATAAAGTTAAAAAAAGAAAATGTCAGTATATCGCGTTGCGTCCCATTATATCCCTAATGCATCACAACTCATATGGCCTGATTCTTCCCAATACTGAGCCCCAGTAGCCCAGCAGTATTGATGCTAACATCCTATAATGCAATTATCTGCACTGTAGGTCTAGTAGGAGATCCGTACAGAGTTGGTACCTACTTCTGTGATATTAAAAAAGGACAAAGAAGGGAAAAAAGTCTTAAGAATGTTTTTGAAATCATCAGGTAATTCTCAAAATTAACAAATTCATGAATAAATAAAATTTGTGTTCATATTAAAACTGTTCTCTGCCGTATTTTATTATTGTATGTTGGTCAGTTGCAATGATGCATTGGTGAAATGTGTACATCTAATGCCTCCAGTGCATTTCTGCCTTTGGATCAAATGAAGCATCACGCACGCACGCACGCACGGACACACACACACACACACACATACACACACACACACACACACACACACACACACGCACACACACACACACACACACACACACACACACACACACGCGCGCGCACACACACACACACACACACACACACACACACACACACACGCGCACACACACACACACACACACACACACACCTCTGTTGAACTTCCTTTGCAAGTCTAATCCATGTTCTAGGACAACGGCCACTCTGGAAAAGCCCCATATGTACAGACTGTACATGCCTTGACTGCACTGCACTTACACATATGTAGAAACACACCTGCACACACATGTACACACATGTACACATATACACATATACACACTGGCCCCATTAGCTCATGACTAACGGCTTAACAGACGTATGAACACACACACACACACACACACACACACATTCCACAATCTGCTCCTATGTTCTTAGCTGTTGGCCTGTTTGAAAACACACACATACTTACTTGGAAGGCAGTATGGAGTCCATAGGCGGTTTAACCCTGCGTCCATTCCAGAAAACACAGTAGAGATAATTAGACGTCCGCCTACACACACCCTCTGTTCCTGATCTCATGTCCTGTTTATGTATGTGTGTGCACATGTGTTAAAGTCAGTTACTGAAGGGAACATGAAACCATAACACTATATGTGAATGTGCATAAATGGATGATTTCCACACCACTGAATGTACAAAGAACATGTTTGTGGACTGCACTGACACTATGTCTGCATGTTCCATGTTTTCAAAGGGAGGCTGTTGTGCTTCACAGGTTTTCTGGGTTATGCTTCTCTGCGAGACTTTAATTATTATAATATAATCGTAGATTCAGAGCATAAATGGAGGACGAGTGTAAATAGTGTTAGGGCTTTGTTTGGTTGTTGTGGGAAAGGGGTCAGGTTCGCAAGTGACCCATGATCACTAAGAAAGGAAACAAAATGATGAGTAATAATTAAGGTTAAAGATATTTTAGAAGAAAACACTTAGAGCAGAAAAACTGAAAGTGTTTTCTTCTTCGTGAGTAGTTCCAATAGAGCAGAGCTTCAGCTCCAACCCATCAGTAAAATCTGAAACAGTTCGCCCCACATCACAGCCAGATTATCAGTTATTATTAAAACCACGTTGTCTGTCAGTGGTCAGAAGGTTAGGTTTGACTGGTGTGTATGTACTGAAGAGTGACAGCTACAGGATCAATTAATAAAATATTACATTAATGATTCAATCCTGGTTAGTCAGTCATGGTGCTGCTTAAGCAGAGTCGTTATTGCACTGATGCTGAAACTTAATCTGTTGATGATTCTACACAAGAGTGTGTGTGTGTGTGTGTGTGTGTGTGTGTGTGTGTGTCCTGTATCAAATTGTGCAGTGGACAACTGGATCAGCTTTCAGCCTTTTACAAAGTAAAGACATCAGCTTTTTGTCTCGTTGGAACAGACACACACACACACACACACATGCACACACACACACCCACACACACACACACACACTGAGTTAAGGTGTGTCGATCTGTCCCGTCCTTTATTTGTCACAAACCTCAGCTCCATTTTTCACCTCATCTCACCTCTGTCTCCATCTCTGTCTCTGTCTTGTATCCATCCCCCCAGATGGGGTCATTCACCTGAATCCACCCTCGTGTACCCCCCACCCCCCAGTGGGTGCAGCTGTCTCCACCCTATTGCTGCTGTATGTCTTATATGTCCACCCTCATCATTAGCTTGTGCAGCTCTGCATATGATTGTAATTAGACGGTTGGAAATTGTAATGGAATTTTAACTTCTTTATCTGATTCCCTTCTTTGTTCCCGCATCCTTTCCTGAATACCCTTCCCCACTTCATGCTAATTTTTCCAAATACCCCCCACTACATGCTAACTTTCCTGAAACCCCCCCCCCCCCCACATGCTTACTTTCCCGTATCCTTACCTAAATCCCCCTATTGTATGTGTAAATTTTCTTGCAAGGTAACAAAAGGTGACTGATTGTTAAAGCCTTGAGTTCATCATTAAACCCAAAGGCCCTTTGAGGAGACTGGAGGTGTCACTTGCAAATGCAATTTGCCCTATAAAAGGTGGATCTTGTGCGAAGCTCTTTGTCTTTTCTTCCCAGTCGCCACTCGTGTGCAGAACTGATGTTTCTTTGCAAAGAAAGAAAATCTTGTCACCCGGCAGAAGTTTCTATTTCATTATTCACCAGCAGCAGAGCAAAATTTCAATAACAAAATGCACTTGGATGTTGGTGCGCACAGTATGAACAGACCATTGTTGGTTGGACTTCATTTCATGTGTGCCTATCCGGGGACTAGGACTGTGGCTCCATGAAGCCAATGTGGAAGTATCTTTAAGATGTAAAACCTCTGATAGCTGCTGGGGTTGGCTCCAAAAAGTCCTGACTTCAGTAGAACATTCAAGAAAGAGCTTCATTAGGGGAAATTTAGGGCTAATGATGAGTTAAAATGAAGGAAAAAAAACAAAACAAAAAAAAAACTGGTCTGACACAGGTGATGTGAACACCAAAACAGCATCCAGGAAAAGGTCTAGTCTAGTCTGTTAGGAGGAAAATGGACTGTTTGACAACAAAATGTGTGAGCACATTCTGGTAATGTTTACAATTACTGCTTCTTAATAAAAGATTGTCAGGGCTTTGGATCTTCAGCCTCGGTAGTGCAGAACAGTTTAAGCTGAACTCCATGATCTTTGGTCCCTCAGATGAACAGTCACTGACCTGGAGCTGATGGAACCACATGGGTCAGGGTTAGTGTGGAGACCCTCATTCTACCTCTACAGAACACATTTAAACATCCACATGCTGTAGACTGTGGACTCATGCTACCTACCATGCTAAATGTTTTTTGCAAATCGTGTTTACTATAAATGTACCAAATCATCAGCTAACATCAGCAGAACATTAATAAAGCATAGATAGATAGATAGATAGATACAGACATACAGACATGTATACATACTAGAGGTCGACCGATTACCGGCCGGGCCAATTATCGGCGCCGATATTTGGGAATTTGACGTATCTCAGTATCGGCCTTTTTTGAATCCAACGGGCCGATATTAAGAAATCAATTTAAAACTGGGTTATTTGGGCTCAGATGCAGCCGCGCCTCCCTCTCTTTCTCTCTCTCTCTCTCCTGCACTATCCACCCTGCGCCCTCTGATTGGTTGATGCTGAAGGTGTCCTCACACACACAGACTGGGACTGACTTGGGATGTGACTGTGTTCTACATACATTTTTCTCCATTACTAATACATAGAGCGTTTAGAGCCAGATTAATGAACTAACGTTCTGGTAAAAGCTCATCAGACTCCACCTCAGCGTGCTTTCCTGAAACAAGTGAACTGAGTTTTTTAGGCGCTCTCTCTTAATCACACACACATGCTTTTCTATCACAGACTGTTTCCATCTCCATATTATCAGCAGTCTAATTCTCAGACATGTCAGGAGTTGATATGTGTTAGCAGAGCTGCTGCTAATGTTTACTCTGCTCTGATGTTCTTCTGAAACATCAGTAGGAGTTGTGAGATGTAGAGCACAGGGATGTTTAGTACAGTTTCAGATGAGTTGTCTACGTTTATCTTTGACACGTGTTTTCTCTCCGGAGCTTCTCACATGAGAAAACTTTCCCTCTCTGCGGTGCGTACTCCTTCCGCGTCGAAATCGGACGTGGAAGAGGTACCCTCTGCGTCAAATAGTGCCGCTGTGGGGCTCTGACCATATGCGTCGATTTCTGACTGTTTGGGGTGAGACTGTGTTGGTATGTAATGTAATAGTGTGTGTTTGCATTAAAGTCACATGAAAAACTCTACAACTCACAACTACTAATGTTGCTGTGAGCTTTCTAGTCCTATGATCTGAAAATTAAAGTGAAGATGAGAGAGAGTCAAATTCAGAAGTGATTTATCTGAACATGGTGGAACATTTTAAATCCTGTGTGTGCTCATTAAAGCCCTAAAGGCTGTTTGTGTTCTGTCAGGAATTTAACTGCACTCATAGCAACTATTATACTTTTTTATGTAGCTTTTGTCATATTAATCATTAATAATGTAGCAGCATAGTTTTGAATGACAGGGTCCCTGCTATCGCATGGTAAAATATAAAATTTAATAATGAAATTAACTTAAGGCGTCCCAAATGCTGTAATAAATGAAGCATGATGAGTTGAGCAGATGTCATCATGTGGCCCAAGAGTTCACAAGAGTCTCCCTGTATTTTTGTTGTGTTTGAGCTTAAAACAAAGATAAGTCGTTATAGTTATATTTAAATTTTACTTTATTTACTGTGGAAAAATTTAAGGGAGCTATTTATTTAAGCTTTTATTCAACTATATAAGAGATGCTTCTGAGTCTAGGAAATCCGTGCACTTCTGGAGCTATTATTTTCTATTTGTTTGATTAAATAAACATGCTTTAGGCATTTAAACAAAGTTCAGTGTTTGCATTATTCAAAATTTTTCACGCCAATTTTTACACTTTTACTGCAAATGAATATCGGCTCCAAATATCGGTTATCGGCCTCCTCTAACTACTAATAATCGGTATCGGTATCGGCCCTGAAAAACCCGTATCGGTTGATCTCTAATACATACATACATACATACATACATACTTACTTATTTACTTACTTTATTGATCCCCGGGGGAAATTCCGGTATTCAGCAGCTTTCATACAACACACAACACAAAAGTGGGTTAGTACCACAAATTGTTTATCATTTGTGATGAATCCCTCATTGCTCTTCACCATGTTGAAAAGTCCAAAGGTTATTTTCATCTCTGCAGCTCAGGTATCAAATTTCTTTCCCAGTTCTCCAGTGGAAAATACGATGTGAGGGGGCGTTTATGTGTAGGGGTGTATATTGGCAAGAATCTGGCAATACGATACAAATCACAATACTAGAATCACAATATGATATATCACGATATATCACGATACTGTTAACAAGGCACTGTTTTTTGGGTTGTTTTTTTCAAAAGATGATTTCCTGGAAAAAAATTTAATTACACCAGAAATATGCACAAATACTAAACAATTTTTTATTTAATCAGAACAGGATCTAATGTTATATCACAAAACTTTCCTCTGTAAAACCTTAAATTATGTTTCAGAGTTTAAGTTTAAGATCCCTTTAAGTTTAAGTTACAGTTTAAGATCCTGCTCAAATGTTCATATTTTATTTGTTGTGAACAGAATGCATTGTGGACAGTCCCTGAATCATCCAACATCATAACATTATTTTTGTGCAATCCCATCAAAGGCACTAACATCTGTCTCTCAGACAGTCAAAAGTGCTTTTATGATGCTTGAAATAACCATTATTTAACAAAACAGCGTTAAATAATAATAAGGTATAAACAAAAAAGCAAACCAAAAAAACCTCAACCCTTGTCTTGTCTGCATTTGAATAAATGGCTAAAAATATAGATACAGTAATTTTTAATATCAATACAGTATTGTGAAATGAGATAGATAGATAGATAGATAGATAGATAGATAGATAGATAGATAGATAGATAGATAGATAGATAGATAGATAGATAGATAGATAGATAGATAGATAGATAGATAGATAGATAGATACTTTATTGATCCTTTGCAGGAAATTATTTGGTTACTACAGCAGCAATACAAGCTATATCCCAGTATACTGTGCAGCTGATATTTTCTTACACCCCTATTCATGTGTAATTTTGAGATTGTATCTCGTATTTACCGTAGTTTCCATAGCACTGGAAGGCAGGATTAGAACTGAACATAACCCAGTGTGTGCGAGTGGATCACTCTATCTGTGAAGTGTGGTCGTATGACCACTAGGTGGCACTAAACAGCAGATTTGGGTCTATTTTCTGATGAGTATTATCATCGTGCAGTGTTGAGTTCTTGCCCAGCACCATGTTGTGTGTTTTGTTGTGTTTATTTAATAGTTGTGTGAGTGCGTCTGAATCAGCGTGTCCTCCCGTCTGTGACTGTGTTTGATTTCAGAGCATCTCTGTGAAACCAGGTCAAATGTCTGCTCCACAGACGGATACACAGCTCCTCCTCATCCTCCTCCTCCGAACCAAAGCTGCATCACTGCACACACTTGGACATGTACATTTGTACATGTTGTTGTCAACAAACAGGATGCACAGGCCAAATTTGGCACTTTTTAATTTGCTCAAGTGACTCATTTGTCTGCCAGTCGCAGTCACTGAAATATGAGATGCACCTTAAAGTAATAAACAGATTTCTTGTAAATTTAAATGAGTAGATTCAGACAAATGCAGATATAAATAAGCATCGTGTCTAAATGTTTTGTGTTCGTGTTTGTGGTCTGTTGTGGTGTTGTACATCATCTGTGTTTGTGTGCATATCCATGAGTTTGTTTGTTTCTCATTTAGACATGGTTGAGTGTGCACATGTGATCTGAGCTGTGTGTGTGTGTGTGTGTGTCTGTGTTGTTGTGTTGTTGTGTCGTCCCCAGGCCCTCAGTGTTCCTGTATGTCAGAACACAGCTGGTGAAGCAGTTCATCCCACGGGGCCTTCAGTACAACCAACACACACTCACACTGCTCGTCAGTGCATGTGCATGCGTATGTTTGTGTGTGTGTTTGTGCATGTTTGTGCGTGCATGTGATTGTCTCCTCTTACACATCTGCTTTGTATGAGTTGATCACCTAAACACTCACTGTCTGTCAATCTGTTCTGACATCCAATCCACTGTTTTATCTGTCCAGTTTCATTTATCTGTTCAAACAAATGTTTTGCATTTGTGGGATATGAAAAATATCAATTTCTAAAAGCTAGGTCACAATTCATTATTGGTTAAGTGTATGATTATTTTCTCTAATCATTCTCTCAGTTTGGACTGGGCAATTGTAAAATCACATATATCACATGGTCTGTTTGTGGGAGTTATCAGGGTGTCGAAATAAATTTATATTGGCATGAGTTGACCCATAGTGGATTATCAAATTATTTGTAAAAGATAAAATAAGACAAAAATGGCATAAAAGATGAAAACAATGTAAAAGATGCAATGAGATGAAAACAGCATACTAGGCAAAGAAGGCACAAAAGGTCCAATGAAACAAATACAAAATAAAAGATACAAGATGAACACAACAGCTGATACAACACGAACCAACATGGGCGCTGGAAGTGAACACTGTTTGGCTTTGTAACTGGATAACTATTGAGCTAATTAAGAGGAATATTTGAGATTGCTCAAGTTAAGACATAAATTTAATTGAATTTCAATGTAAATGTAGAAAGAGATTCTATTTGTTGCTAATTTTTGTTTTTGTACTTTTATTTCCTGTCAGTCAGTCCTTCAGATTATTGACCCCCAGCCACTATTGAGCCAGATTCTGCCAACACCACCAGTCTGTAAACCATCCCACCACTGCTGCTTCATAGATTTGGATGATTAATATAGTGTACTATGAGAATGCCTGACCCCCCCCCCCCCCATGTGAATGTATGTGCAGTGTGTAAACCTAGACTGGATCCAAACCAGCCCGATCTGCTGTTGCATCTACATTACACTCCTCCTTTGATCGTTTTTGGACACGTGTTCCTTCATGCTAACATACCAGTACTTTTTATATGTTGTTTTGTGTGAACAGATGATGTTCCATTGATTGTCCTCATAATGGGGGGGTGCAGGGTCAGGGCCCAGGGTACATAATGTCAGGGTATGAACGAGCTGTGTGTGGTTTAACATGTCACTGCCAGCTGCTTCTAAACTCCCATGAGGACACATAAGATGCAGTTGGAGCTCAGAGACGGAGGATGCACAGCTTCGGTCTGGTTTCATATCGACAGAAGCGCTCCTCGTATCTGAGGAAGACAAGAGGTCGGCAGGGATGAGGAGTGTGTGTTCACCTCGGGTGGACGTGGCTGGCTTTGTTATACGTGTGCATCAGTACTTTTAACAGGCCTTGGTGTCTGCAAATGCTTGTCATTGTTGGAGGATAGTTCATTTGCTCAAATGTTCATTAAATATTTTCCTGAATTGTCTGTGAATCCATTAGTAAAGGTTGGGCTGTTTCCCACATCACATACTGGTACTTACTTACTGGTACGTACGTAGACCCTGAATGTAATGTTTAATTTTTATAAGGATCCCCGTTAGCTGCCACCGAGGTGACAAGCTAATCTTCCTGGGGTCCACACAGAAATGTCTGAGCGATACCACCAAAACCCTTAGGATAAATAATTATGATCAGAATAGATGTCACTCAGTATTTGTTTCAAGTTTAAAGGCTGATTTTTGGTCCATGAGTGACATTTGAAGAAACTAACCAAATTTTTAAAATGAATTAAAAAATAATTTTGAACTTAAAAAATTTATCCAACCAAATCATCGAAGACTATTCGCCCAATTTGTCAGACAAAGTGTGATCACATTGAAAGTTAAGACCTGATCAGAATGTTTGTCTAGTTTTGACTGAACTACCCAAAAAGGACAGTAATTTAGTTTTATATAGTTTACAATTGTCTTTAATTTAGCAAGTCTCAGTTTCAACTGTAAGAGAAGACTTCCAGTTGCAGGTTTGGTGGGTCGAGTTGCAGCATGAAAGCTATTGCTGAGACTTCAGAATGAGAAAAAGAGGCTTGGCTGGGCCATGAAACACCACCAGTGGACTACTGAAGACTGGAAGAAGGTGTTATTGACTGATCAAACCTGCAACTGTTCAGTCTGCTGTTCCCAGTGTAAACTCTTCCTCTCTTCCTCCTCCTCCTCTCTCTTCTCTCTTCTTTCAGCTGCTGTCCTGTCAGTCTCCTCTCACTCCAGCTGTTGACTGTCAGAAACTTGTCTTCTGGTTCTGTTGTCTTTGCTTCTTCCAGACCTCTTCCTGTCTCCATTTCCAGTCCAGTTTCAGTGCCTTTGGATGGTGAAGGAAACTGGACTGACTGACACCAGGACTTTCTTGGACATTTCTCTGTAGGACAGACCTACATTTTTCAGTCTTCTGATGCTCTGTCTTCTATCGTTGATCGCCTTTTCCTCTTTTCCATTTGTATAGTAACACACTACTGTCTGCAGTCCAATCCTGTTCCAATAATGCTCCATGGTTATGGTACCAAAGTGTGTTCCACACTCCTTTTCTGCGGACACAGGGGGTTGAAGGGATTCACAAACGTTGGGATACCTGGAGGAATTGAACCACCAACTTTCCAGGCTTGATCAACCTCCATTGCTGCAGAACTGTTTTAAGTTGTTAACCCATTTCTTGTTCGCCTTTTTGTATAATTCTGAAATGTACATTATTTTTCAGTTTTGTTTAACCTTAGCCTTTTTTTTTTTTTTTTTTTTTTTTTACCTCTGGCAGTTCACCGCTTACCTTTGTACCATTCCAAGCTGTTCATTGGACTGGAACTGCGGGAATTTCAATACAAAAATGGAAAAATTGGGGTGTTGTAAAAGTTTTGACCAGTAGTGTAGGTCTTAAGTTCTGTTGCCATAAACCTGTTGGCTGAATTGTGTTTAAATGTGTCTGTTAAATGTTAAAGCTACAAAGAAAGTAACGATAGTCGACTCAGTTTCACCCATTCCAACCCGACAATTTATACTTAAATGAGGAACCAATTATTGCTCATTTTGCATCCCCCGGTGAGAAATAACTCAGACTGGTGGGAATAAAGGCGTTGGAGTAAATAAATATATTTTCCTAAATTCTAGGAGTATTACATTTTTGCCAGTATGGTCGTGAAATAGGCATTAAATTCTGTTCAAAGTAGTCTTCAAAAGGTCTTAAAAAGTCTTAAATTTAACTTGTAGAAACCTGAAGGAACCCTGTGTATGTGTGTGTGTGTCAAGGTTATTATCGTTAACAAAAGCTAACGAAATGACGAAAACTAGAATGGTAAAAACATTTTCATTAACTGAAATAAATAAAAACTAGAATTAAAAGAAAAAAACTATAACTGAAACTGTATCGTGTGTTTACAAAACTAACTAAAACATAAAAATTATGGCTAAAATTCCCTTCGTTTTCATCTTTATCAGTGTTGGATTGATATGAAATTGATTTATTTCCCTCAAGCAATTTTAGCTGCTGGCACTGTATGATATTTAACGGTCCGTCACTTGTGGTTTCCAGTCGTCTTCTGGTCCCCACTCTACCTGGAAACATGGAGACTAAAGTTGGGAGAAAGCAGCAGAGTCCTGTCTGGGATTTATTTGAATATGACTGCAAAGAAGAGAAAAGATAAGGAAAAACTAAGCATTTAGAAAATAATGAAAACTAATAAAAAATAGCAAACCTTCTCTAAAAACTAATTAAAACTAACTGAATTAGAGAAAAAAAGTCAAAACTAAATAAAACTAAACTATAATGAAAAATTCAAAACTATTATAACCTTGGTGTGTGTGTGTGTGTGTGAGGTCCAGCCTTGTGTTTCATTACAGCTTCCTGTCCTCCTCATCTTCATCATTGTCCCCATCCTTCACCTCCCTCTCCTCCTCACCACTTTCTCTTGTCCCTGACCCCCCCCCCCCATTTTTTTTCCTCCTCCTCCTCCTCCTCCTCATCTCACTGGGGATTCTCCTCACCACAGCAGTTAGAGCGTTCGATAGAAGCTTTTAGTTTACATTTGCAGTTCACCAGAGCTGACCTGACACCACAGCCCACTGTCGGTGTGTGTCCGTGTGTGTGTTCTGGGTCTCAGTTTACTGTTTACCGGAACCAATGACACTAAGCTGCTATTTGCTGTGGTTAGCACATTGAGCTCCTCTGTTTCTTCTGTAGATGTGTATCCTGGTGTCAATGCTAAAGGACTATTTCGGTGATTCCTCCTTATGTTGCTCACACTTTGTTGTCACAGTAAAGTTTATTTAGAGACAAAACCAACTGAGTCCAACAAACCAGAGGTCGACTAATAGTGGGTTTTAAAGACCAACATAGTTATGATAGGCTGGAACTGAAACAAACAGATATGTGATTAACCCTTAGGTCCTCAGGCATTTCTGTATGAAATGCTCGATGGACTATTGGTATCAGTTGTCGTCCATCGTCCAGAAACAAATTTTCAAGAATCTTCTTCTCTGAAATCATCTGTCAGAATGACTTCATATTTGTTGTGGAACATCTTTGGGGTAAGGTCTACCACGGTTGTTCAAAGAATTGGGAAATGATTTTTGAATTTTTTTATGAATTTTTTAAAATCCCTGTTGATTACCTCCGCCAAGGAGGTTATGTTTTTGCCAGGGTTTGTTTGTTTGTTTGTTTGTCTGTCCGTTAGTGTGCAACATAATTTAAAAAGTTATGGACAGATTTGGATGAAATTTTCAGGGTTTGTTGGAAATGGGATAAGGAAGAAATGATTACATTTTGGTGGTGATCGGGGGTGGGGGGGCCCACGGGGGGGCCCACTGATCAGCCTTGGTGGAGGTCTGCGCTCTCAGAGTGCTTCTAGTTTCTATTAGCAGTAGATAGGACGTCACATATAGGCTTTCATTTGGTGCCATGACCTTTGACCTTGAGTGACCTTGAAAGGAACCTTGGCTGTGGTGCAGCTTTGGCATGAAATTTGGCAAGAACTTTTCTTTTTAGTTCTAAATATTTTTAAAATCCAGCGTCTTGTACTCTTACATATATTTTGTACCCTGTTGATGCATTTTGCACCCTCTGGTTACCTTTGTGGCAAATATTTACATGCACAAAAAAGTGCTTTAAAATCATCATACATCAGTATTTTTTGTTTTGATTTTTTTCCCCATAGAGCTCTTAAATGACTTGTGCCTGGCTCAAACCTAGCAAACATTCAACAATTTTCAGGATTTTTAACCCTTTAAATGCCAGTTTAATTCTTTGATTTATTAATGATTTATTACAAAGAAAAACAAAAAAGTTTTTTGTACTTTTCATACATTAAATAGTAGGGGAATGAAACATTGGTGGTTATAAGAACCTTGGATATGTCAAAGATTAGCAAAAAAAATGATTTGATGGCATTAGTATTTTTTCTGTAGTGACAGTGCAGTCAAAGTGCAGTAATTTCACAGGGAATTAGACCAATTAGAACAAATGTTACTGAGATTTGATAAATCTGTACAATCCCACTGAACAGAATGATGGAAACTATCCAGGTTATTCTCAGGAACATCTGTCATTTCTTCACATTTGTCTGTTGGATAAACTGGTTCAAATCTGTGAGTGTGATTCAGTGATGGTTGTTTTAGAGTTTACGTCTTGGTCCAGGTCTGAACCGTCGTCTGCTGTCGTGGTTTAACAGTCGACCAGATTTCTGGGCCATGGTTTGATGGAGCAGAACTCTGTCCAAACAAACATGGTGGAAGCGTTGGTTAAACGTGGCCCTGCACAAATGAACTTCAGCTCAGAGTGTGTTTGGGCTGCTCCTCTGCAGACCACATTAAATATTCATCATCCTCCTCGTGTTTCTCCTCATCTGTCTATCCAGACCTCCATTCTATCCTCCTCCCTCCTCCTTTACCTCACTTCAGTTCTGTGTTTTGTCTTTAAGAAGCTGAATCTCTATAATTTACCTTCCATCTGTCAAATATACATTCATCTGTCAAATATACATTCATCTGTCAAATATATATTCATCTGTAGAATATATATTTATCTGTAGAATATACATTCATCTGTCAAATATACATTCATCTGTAGAATATATATTTATCTGTAGAATATACATTCATCTGTCAAATATACATTCATCTGTAGAATATACATTCAACTGTAGAATATACATTCATCTGTCAAATATACATTCATCTGTCAAATATATATTCATCTGTAGAATATATATTTATCTGTAGAATATACATTCATCTGTCAAATATACATTCATCTGTCAAATATGTATTTATCTGTAGAATATATATTTATCTGTAGAATATACATTCATCTGTCAAATATACATTCATCTGTAGAATATACATTCATCTGTAGAATATTCATTCATCTGTAGAATATATATTTATCTGTGGAATATATATTTATCTGTAGAATATACATTCATCTGTAGAATATACATTCATCTGTCAAATATACATTCATCTGTAGAATATACATTCATCTGTCAAATATATATTCATCAGTAGAATATACATTTATCTGTAGAATATACATTCATCTGTAGAATATACAATCATCTGTCAAATATATATTCATCTGTAGAATATACATTCATCTGTAGAATATATATTCATCTGTAGAATATACATTTATCTGTAGAATATACATTCATATATATTCATCTGTAGAATATACATTTATCTGTAGAATATACATTCATCTGTAGAATATACATTCATCTGTAGAATATACATTCATATATATTCATCTGTAGAATATACATTTATCTGTAGAATATACATTCATCTGTAGAATATATATTCATCTGTAGAATATACATTTATCTGTAGAATATACATTCATCTGTCAAATATACAACCCTCTGTATTTGACTCTGTGTAAGTGAAGATAAGCTCATATTAAAACTATTAAAACGTATAAAATGTTGTAAACGTCAGGAGGAGTCAGTGTTATCTGTGCAGACATTATAATAAACTGAGTCAACAGAACATTTACAGATTCTCCACAACAGAGGGAAAGTCAAAAATAGAAGTGGAGCAGTGACGTTTCCTTTGTCTCCTCTCCTTCTGTTTCATCCCCTTCTCACCTCCTTGTCTCCTTGTCTCCTTCTCACCTGCTTCTCACCTCCTTCTTGTCTCTTTCTCACCCCCTTTTTGTTTTCGTCTTGTCTCCATCTCATCTCCTTCTCATCTTCTTTTTACCTCCTTCTCTCCTTCTCACCTGCTTCTCACCTCCTTCTTGTCTCCTTCTTGCCTCCGTCTTGTCTTCTTGTCTCCTTCTCACCTCCTTGTCTCTTTGTCTCCTTCTCATCTCCTTCTTGCCTCTTTCTTGTCTTGTTGTCTCCTTATCTCCTTCTCATCTCCTTCTTGCCTCCTTCTTGTCTTCTTGTCTCCTTCTCACCTCCGTTTCACCTTCTCGTCTCCTTCTTACCTCCTTCTTGTCTTCTTGTCTCCCTCTCACCTCCTTGTCTCCTTCTCATCTCCTTCTCACCTCCTTCTTGTCTCCTTGTCTCCTTCTCACCTCCTTCTCACCTCCTTCTTGTCTCCTTCTTGTCTCCTTGTCTCCTTCTCGTCTCCTTGTCTCCTTCTCGTCTCCTTGTCTCCTTCTCACCTCCTTGTCTCCTTCTCACCTCCTTGTCTCCTCCTTGTCTCCTTGTCTCCTTCTCATCTCCTTCTCACCTCCTTCTTGTCTCCTTGTCTCCTTCTCACCTCCTTCTCACCTCCTTCTTGTCTCCTTGTCTCCTTCTCGTCTCCTTGTCTCCTTCTCGTCTCCTTGTCTCCTTCTCATCTCCTTCTCACCTCCTTCTTGTCTCCTTGTCTCCTTCTCATCTCCTTCTCGCCTCCTTCTTGTATCCTTTTTTTTATTTCTTCCTTGATGGTCTTCTGTCTTCTCTTTCTTCATTTCCTCATCTTGTCTGTTTTCATTATCTCTTTTTCTCTCCTTGTTTCCATCCTTTGACTTCTCTTGTCTCCTTTCCTTTTCATCTCCTCTTCTTCATTCCTCTCCTTGGTTCCTTTTTGTTTCCTCTTTTACTTCTCCTCCTGTATCCTCTCCTTATCTCCTTATCTTGTTTCCTCTCCTTACCACCTCTTTCCTGTCCTCTTTTCTGTTCTGGTTCTGATTCTGGTTGTGTGAGTCCATTGTGTTTGTGTGTGCGTGTGTTAAGTGTTTGTGTATTTGTGATATGATCTGGAAGTTTGTGTGCTCAGAGGTTGTGTGTGAGTCTTTTGTGTTGTGTAAGTGAGTACTTTGTGTTGTGTAAGTGAGTACTTTGTGTTGTGTTGTGTATGTGAGTGTGTGTGCGGTCTATAGACATGACTAATATCCCGTCTGTTGGGTTTGTTGCCGTCGTATCACATCCACGTGTCCTCTGGGTGTCAGTGTTTGTAAGCAGCAGATTTATAAAGTCATTGAACCAGCTTCAGTGTGTGTGTGTGTGTGTGTCATCTATATGTGTGTGTGTTTTTTTTGTGGTGTATATGTAAACCTATCCGAGCGCAGTGAGGGGAAATTTCAGCCCGGTCATTGATCGGCTCCGGCCTGTTTCAGGGTCACTGTGATGTCAGCGTTTGTATTATTATTGCTTTTATTGTCTGTTGCTTTTAATTCAACACAACAAGACGACATCAAACCTCATTGATCCTGCGCAGAGATGAGCTGTTAGGGATCAAAATAACCACAGCACAAGAAACTTTCAACACGCCTGCTCATGAAAATGCAGCAGTTATAATACATGCACTTTTTCATTTATGGAACAAGTGAGAAACATGTGCTGTGATCTCTGAATATAACCACAACTGATGCAGTTCCACACTTAAACCTACAAGTGGGAACACTTTGGGAGAAGTCCGTGACTATAATGAATCCATGGTATTCTGACAGATGTATCATGTGTTTTAATGTACCTGCAATGTACTGTATAATCATGGTTAGAACAATAACCCTGGCTCATTATTGTACCAGTGCCTCTAATGAATTATCAACTTACTTATAATATAATGTAGACATACTTGTAAACGTTCAGGAATATTTGTAATGTTTTATAATAAAAGCCATAACACTAGTGACGTCCCGATCTGGATTTTTTTCTTCCCAATCCAATTTTTTTTACTCTTTCTCACAGACACACACATGCACACACAACAGGGTTTTTCAAAATAAAAGCCTTAAATGTGGTAAATCATGACTTTTATGCTCAATTATTCATACAATTTCAATCCATTATTCAAACTGATTCTATCACACACACATACACACACAGTAGGGTTTTTCAAAATAAAAGTTTCATTAAAAGGTGATGGTGGTTTCAGCAAAGGACCGCTGGTGTTCTGTAAGGATGAAAGGAGGACAGACAACTGCAGACCAGCATCGACCCCTACAAACCACTACAGACCAATGCAGAGCAGCACAGACCACTACAGACCAGTACAGACTGGTCTAGACTAGCTCAGACCAGTACAGACCTGTTCAGTCCAATCAGTTCAACAGGTGAAGTTAAGACTTACTAATCCATTCAACAACAGCAACAGAGCAGGAAACCGTCAAAGCTGTCTGAAGCATATCTGTCTGTCTGCCTACCTGCCTGTCTGTCTGTGTGTCTGTCTGCCTACCTGCCTGCCTGTCTGTCTGTCTGTCTGTCTGTCTGTCTGCCTACCTACCTGTCTGTCTGTCTGCTCGTCTCACCGTCTGCCTGCCTGCCTGTCTACCTGTCTCTTTGTGTCTTAATGTCTTGGACAAAGACGTCTGTAATCAGGCTCTGCTGTGGTGGGGTGGGTGGGGTGGGGTGGGGGTGTGTGTTGGTGATGGGAGGGGTGAGCAGAGCGGATTAGAGGCTTTGTGCTGAGAAGAACATTTTGTTTCCCCACCACTGGTGTCCATGTTGGACAACCTGACACTGTAATCCTGACAGACAGACAGGCAGACAGGCAGACAGGTGGGAAGGCAGGCGGTGAATGAGTGAGTGAGAATGAGTGTGTGAGACCCTAATCCCTAAAAATCTGCCCAATAAATCAGAGTCTGAACCCAAATATAGTGAATGATGTAAAATCTTCAAAGTACTGATCTACAACATATGGACAGAAATATTAGTAAACACTGTGGATTCTGGTGTTTCATTGGTAAAAGGTAGATAAAATCAAGCACAGAGTCCAGTCTACATTAGTCTGTACTCATGTCCACCAGGTCTGTCACTGTTATTACATAATCATCTTAAAACAGCTTTTAAAGGGAACTGCAATTATTTTTATTCTTTTATTTTAATAATCATGACAACTGTCTCGATCTTCATATAAACAGCTGGTGGAAGCTAACAGAAATCTCATATTTCATGACTATTCTCACATCATTTTCCACATTTAATTCATCCATTTCCCTTCTGCTGATATAATGATGGTCTATGTGTCTTTGAATTCATTCCTATCTAATCTGCTCTGTGTTGTTTTCATTTCCACGGTGGGTCAGTATCCTCCTCTGTCATCCTGGAGGAGGCTGCTCTGGTGGTTTGGCTGACTTTTATTTCTTTAATCAAATCTCTCTGGTCTTTGGCACAACAATAGTGTCGAAAGGGTAAAAGAGTTTGGAGAAAGCGAGAAGAGAAGTTGTTTTGGTGAAATATGCATTTATTAAAATCACTAAATCCCTCAGAAAACAAGGCCAAAACAAGTGTTCAGAGAACGCAAACCTCCGCCAAGCACTCCGAATGGTGTGCATGTGTGGATCGACTATTTCTTTTTAAATTAATCAGTTTCCAGGTTGTTCCATACAGCAGAAAAAGTTGAAGCTTGGTACCAGTCGTGTATGTCAAATTATATTAAATTCCAATCAATATTTGTTGAGTTCTAATTTTAAATGTGTGGTAAATGGGATTTTCAATGTTCATTGTAAATGTCCACAGAGTCCACATTCCACAGTGGATGTGGACAATTTTGTGCCAGATACAAGATATTGTTCTAAGCTACAGGTGGATCAAATTGGAGGCTAATTGGAGTGATTTTTGATGAATTTTGGAAAAATGCTCAATGATGACAGATAGGAAAATTGTAGATGTTGTGACCTTGCTGTGACCTTGAACTTTGGCCTACTTGGCCCAAAATTGAATGGGTTGGTCCCAGGGCCTAGGCCTATCTGTGGGGAAGATTTGGGAAAGATGGGCGGAAGAGTTTTCCTGTAAAGTTGCTAACAAACAAATAAACACGCAAACAAACAAACACACAAATCAAAGTGATCACAATACCTCCTGGCGGAGGTAAAAATTACCCATTAGTGTAGAATACTCCCAGTACCATGGATGTCTAAATAAAGTGTTAAACTGTAAACTCTGAGTGACAGACAATGACCAGAAAAACACAAATTTGTGTCAGTAAATCCTCAACTATAATTCTAGTTTTGTGACAGCCCTCGTTTCCACTGTGAACTGTGACAGGCTTTATTACACCAGGGTTCATGCATTTGCTTGAAAGTGCTTGAATTTCAATGATGTGTTTTCAAGGTCTGAAAAGTGCTTGGATTTTAGTTTAAGTGCTTAGAAAGTGCTTGTGATTCTAACCCTGTGATGTGATGTGATTTATTTATTTATTTCTAATATTAACTCTGCCAGGTTAGCTGTCAAGCCAAAGCTACTTACAGGGAAATAATACATTTTGAAAATAAAACTTTGTCAAAAAAAACAAAAAAACAATTAGTGGGCGTTCTCAGGTCGACTCCAGGTACATTTTTATCTTAATCTTTGTCTCAGTGCATGTGTCTGAAGAACGCAAAGTAATTTTTAAACTTTTTGCTCTTATGAAACATAATTTTAGATGTTTTTAGATCATTGTGATAAAAAGTGAAAATAAATAATCATGAGTATATGTATTCCTGTAGATATGGATTTTACTCAGCAGTAAGGTGAAGATGACTCTTAGAAGTGCTTGAATTTGACCTTGAAAAATGTGTACGAACCCTGTTACACTTTTAACTTATTTTGTTATAAACTAAAGTTCCCTCCTGTTTCCTAAAGTAGAATTCAACAGTAGCTGGCATTACATAAAATGTCCAGTGACATTGGAATGAACTGTGTGAAAAGCATAAAAATGAAAATGTAGATTATGTCCATAAACCAGTTTATAGTAAATAAATGCAGCTGAGTTCTCGTCTCCATTTGAAACAGCTGTGAGCAAAGGAACACACAGGAATAATCTATTTCTCTTATCACTTCACGTAACGAGTTGTACCAGACATGTTTTCATACTTTATCTGAATATCTGTGAGGACGCAGCAATCAGCTGATCAATCATGTTGGTGAAATGTTCTGTATGTCAGACTTGAATCAAAAACACGCTCGTGTCCTCTATGTGCATTTACCCTTTTTTCAAATAAAGGCAAAGACTACACCAAGCAAAAGAGTTGTGTTTTTTTCCATAACACTTTTCATTGCATAAATCTCTAAATGTGCATTTTGGAAGCTGCTAAAGAGCCACATATTTATAAATAAAATAATGAACATTTAAATTTATACACAGACATTTCCAGTTGTTGAAGATTCTGTCTGAATTGTGATTGTTTTTATGTTTTTGTGTTTCAGCCTTAACTGCCTACACATACCTCACCATCCTGGACCTGTTTAGGTGAGTTCACCCTCAACTTACAATGTTGGAAAAATAAAGCAGAAAACTGTAACCCTTTATAGGGCACTCACAGAAATACTCTGAAATTCCAAATTTTAGCCTTAGTGTGCTATTGGAGGACATACTGTAACAAGATTTTATTACTTTGGGAAATTTTTCCAATTTTTTTATTATGTTGAAAATCAAGGTCAATGAAATGACCATATTTGGTTCCTTACCTGTAAGTGGCCACAAAAAAATGACGTATAATATTTAAAAAAATACAAGAAAATCACATGTAAGATGAAAGGAACATATATTCTAGAGCATTAGAACATCACTTTTAGAAGATTGAGGCAAAGACACACCAACTCGACTGCAGATAGTCACCAGAAAAGGTAGCCCAACTATCAGTCTGCTCCCGTCTCCCCAACACAGTCAAAAAAGTGTGAAGAACACACCAAATCCACTACCGACTTCAGTGTACGTTCTGTGCTTGCGTGAGACGTAAAACCAGAAAATGATGCGACATCTCTCTAAACACGGAGCTCGCTGTCGTCAGTCATTGTTGTCAGCAGAGAGCGTTGAGTAGTCCAGAAGGTTTGTTGATGTTGTACTTGTTGAACGAATGGTTAGTAATGAGAAGATACTGGTGTTGTCAGCTGTCAGCTTCTTCTTGTGGAAGAAGAAAGATGTTGCAGGCGAAAACTGAGGAGAAATCGCACTATGCTAACAATGCTAACAGTGTTCATTTGATGGAATGAATGAAGTCAACACTGACTGTCACTCATTCAGATACCATATGAGCTAGGGATGGAAAAAATTAATCGACTAACGATTAATTGTCGATAAGAATTTGCGCGATTAAATTATTAATTATTGATTAATTGCCCTTGTCTACCTGTCCACACGTGTCCGAAGGCAGCCGGTTTGTCTGTGCTGCGACGCCGCGGCTGGGATAGCTGGTCATCGAACTGGATCATGGTGTTGATGAGTTAGAATGTCTGTATGGACATGGAGGACCAAACACAGACCGGCCCGTCTATGTGTGGGAGCGGTACACCCCTGAATAAATACACACACAAATGCGGGGTCGGTATCGGAGCGTTTTCCCTGGAGGTTGGTGTAGTCCACGGTCAGTGAGACAGAAGTTGAAAACATCCTCCAGGCTCCTGATTCGGGCCACAGGTATGCAATGCATTTGCAAAGCTTCAGGGGCTGGAGAAAAGATAAATGAGCGAAAAGTTTCACTTTCACTTCTGCGGGGGCACAGACTGCACCGCCCTGTACTCCTACAGTATTAGAAGTAGGACGGAAAGTGGCGCACGCACGCACGCACGCGGTTGCCAACCAACACGCACGCATCCCCCGGCCGTACTGTGCGACGATCCCCCGACGAAACTCATGCACGTACACCCCCCCATTGCACACCGCCACATCAACAGATGAATTCTACAGGAAACACTGACTGTATCCAATGGTTCAATAAATCAGTCATTAAGGAATATGACATGCTTTTTTCATGAAGTGTATAAACAATATTTAGCGTTCATTCTTATAGACCGTATTGAAAAAGAAATTCAGGTTCTCAGGAAAATCGCCGCTTATCAATTAATCGTTAATCGATCGATAAGGGCAACCAACTAACAATTAATGGGATTAATCGATAATTTGCATCCCTAATATGAGCAGTGAATGGACTATTATTGAAGACAGTAATTGTGTGAAGTACCTTGGCATAGCTGTAGTCACATGGAAACTTCTCCTTCACTGGTCCTCTAGTCCAGGCCTATCCCTCCACCAGTCAGGTTGGTCCGACTGAACGACGGGTAGTAGACGATTACACATGGTGAATTGGCTGAAAAGACTGGCGACGGCATTAACGACGGCCGATTGCACGGAACACACCAAACAGACTCATGTCACTGACCTCACCAGACTGACGACGACGTCCGAACCGTTGAACATCGGGTGTGTGTGTCTTCGCCTTTAGACCACCATGCATGCTGATCCAGACCCCTGTCCACATCCACATGATCCCTTTGAACATCATTCCTTCCAGTAGTTCCATTACTTCATGGTACTGAACAAAGCAGGTCCACTCACTGTTCATACAGAGGTGGACCTTACAGACCCTGGAGACCACATTGGACCTGAGATTGTTTGATCGCTGTCCTCACCAAGGTTATTATCGTTAATGAAAGCTAACAAAATGACAAAAACTAGAATTGAAAAAACATTTTCGTTAACTGAAATAAATAAAAACTATAATTAAAAGGAAAAAAATGATAACTAACTGAAACTGTATTGTGTGTTTACAAAACTAACTAAAACGTCTAAAAATTATGGATAAAATTCCCTTTGTTTTCGTCTTTGTCAATGTTAGATTGATATGAAATCGATTTATTTCACTCAAGCAATTTTAGCTAGCGGCACCATATGATATTTAACGGTCCATCGCTTCTCGTCACTTGTGGTTTCCAGTCGTCTTCTGGTCCCCACTCTACCTAGAAACATGGAGACTAAAGCTGGGAGAAAGCAGCAGAGTCCTGTCTGGGATTTATTTGAATAAGACGGAGAAGAAGAGAAAAGATATGACGAAACTAAAACTAAGCATCTAGAAGAAAACGAAAACTAATATAAAAAATAGGGCCAATGGCCCTTACCGGCCAAATTAAAAGCTTTGGGAAATGTATCCTGATGCCATTTATTATCACCACGTTATGTGTATTTATTCTGTTACAGAAATAGCCCATGTTTTGCTCATATTCCAATCAGACCTCTAAAAAATTCAAATTCCAACTTGATATCATTGATACTGATTTATTGTATCAGTCCACTTCCTATCTCTTATAATGGGAACATTTTTCAAAGTCACACCAAACCCAGAATCAGATCTGGATGGAAATAATTTCAATCCCTTGTGTTGACATCCTCATACAGAAGCTGTATACCAAGTTTGAAGTCAATCAGAACTGTAGTTTCGGAGAAGACGATTGAAATTTTTTCCCCATAAGAGCACATGTTAAATTTTCTGTAAGTTTCCGGATCCAGAAGAAGATCCTGATCAGCCTGTAGACATTATGTTTTGGTCATCTCCCCATCAGGGCTGGACTGTAGAAATTTACACTGGATATCATTTATATTTACTGAGTTATTACATCCATCCACTTACGATCTCTTATAATGGGGAAATTTTTCAAAGTGGCACCAAATCCAGAATCAGATCCGGATCCAAATATTTTCACTAACGTTTGTTGACATCATCATAAAGAAGCTGTATACCAAGTTTGAAGTCGGAATTGTAGTTTTGGAGAAGACGACGATTAAAATATTTGTGACGGACACTGCCGCCGCATGACGACAATAGCTTAGGGCCTGTCGGCCAGTAAGCTAAAAATCCAAAACTATTATAACCTTGGTTCTCACTGGAACTGTTGATGTCACTGTCTTGTAATGTACGTGGAAATTACCAACAATAGTCACTTGCTCGATAAAGGGTTTAAGGTCCAAATATTTCTGTCTATATCTAATCCTATTTGTCATTATTGAAGTGTGCACATTTCCAGAATATCCCTATGAACAGTAGATAAATCAGAGCAGTGTGAACTTTCTGTGACCTCTGAGTTGTTTCTGCCGTCAGTTCTGTCACTCACTGGTCTCCTCGTCTTTGTCCTCCTGTCTGTCTCCGTCCGTCCTGTCCTCTCTCGTCTCTCTTTGTCGTACAGTTTGATCACATGTCTCATCAGCTCCTGGGTGACCATGAAGAAACCCAGTCAGGTCTTCTCATTCGGGTGAGTTCACAAACAAACATCTGCACCGACCTGTCTGTTCGGATCGAACAGACACTGGACATGTGTGGAAACGGCGTCTTCTCAAGCACGAGAGATGGTGTCACTTTAATAAAGGAGTTTACAGCAGTGGACCTTCTGAGCTACTGTTACATCCAGTGCAAACTAAGGATAATGGTGTACCGTAAGCATCTAGCACAGGGGTGTCAAACTCATTTTAGTTCAGGGGCCACATACAGCCCAATGTGATCTCAAGTGGGCCGGACCAGTCAAATAATAACTTAATAACCTATACATAATTAAAAAAAATTGTTTAGTGTGTTAAAAGTTAAATGACATTCTGAAAATGTAAATGACCTGAACAACCATGTACAACCAGAAATCTCTTCAGGTCTTAGTCTCCAGCTTATTATTAATACAACTTGCATTCATAATAGATCTATTATATTGTTCAAATTCCACTTATTTTTCTCCAGATATTTCAAGTTGTTCATACTTGTTCAGGTTATCCACATTTTATTGTGAAAGGATAGTTTTCAAATGTAAATATTTTCATAATGTATTTTTACGTTTTTCACATTAAACCAAGAAGGAAATTTGGAGTTGTCATTATTGATGGCAGGGGTCTCAAACTCATTTTCTTTCAAGGGCCATATTCAGTCCAATTTGATGGACCAGTTCCAGTGGACTGGACCAGTAAAATTATAACATATTAACCTATAAATAATGACAACTCCAAATTTTTTTCTTTGTTTTAGTGCAAAAAAAAAAAACATTAAATTATGAAAATATTTTTATAAACTATCCAAACAAAAAAGATGTGAATAACCTGAAAAAAATGAAATTTCTTAAGAAAAATAAGTGCAATTTTAAGTATTATTCCTCAACTTATCATTTCTACATGTGCATTATGGATTGGATCGCCAAAGACACTAAATACTTAATAACAGGCAGAAAATTGTTAAAATTGTGCTGAATTTTGTTTAGACGTTTAGGTTGTTCATATTTATTCAGATTACTCACATTTTATTATTACAGGATAGTTTGTAAATGTAAATATTTTCAAAATTCAATGTTATTTTTTTGTACTAAAACAAGACCTAAATTTGAAGTTGTCATTATTTATAGGCATAATGTAATTTTTTTCACATCAAACTGAGAAGAAAATAGTGAGTCATTATTTTTTGTAAGTTACTATGCTATTATTTTACTGTAGATCATATTGGTCTGTTTGTGGAACCTGAGCTAAAATGAGTTCCACAGCCTTGACTGTGGAATTTTTACACCTTGCAAATTCATCCCACGGGGCCACATTTGAACCTTTGGCGGGCCGCATTTTGCCCCTGGGCTGCATCTTTGAGACCCCTGATTTATAGAATATTATGTTATGATTTTACTGCTCTGATCAGTATGATGATGATATTATTAACAACAACAACAACACCAACAACAACAACAACAATAATAATGATGAGTTTGACGTCCTTGATTGTTAATGTCTTGTTTAATTTTTACACTTTGCCAGTTCATCCTGTGGGCCAGATTGAAACTTTGGCGGCCCATTTTTGGACCGTGGGCCGTATGTTTGACACCCCTTATCTAGTATCTAGTATTGTGTAAAGTAAGGGTTATGAAGGGTTTTGGAGATGTTCTGACCCACTCATTACAGTGGAGTCCTTATCCAGGTTTGTCACATCCTTATTCTGTCTTTTTTGCTCCTTTGAACACATCAACTTTAAGACTAAATGTTCACTTTCTGCTTGATAAACACTAGCAGGTGACATTCAAACCCATCAGCTACATTATCATCCCCTCACGTGCTGGGGCCGGTCAGTGGACAGATTGGATTCATTTTGTTTTACAAACCTACACTTAAGCCCAAAATTATTCATACCCCACGCAAAAATTGATTATTTCATAGTTTTAGGTATGAAATGAAGGACAGAGAAAATACTTGTTTAATTCAATTTAATTTATGGTAGATTACGAAACAATACAGCAAATTTGCTTTCTTTGTTGTTGACCTAAAGGTTACATAATCAACATTTTGGGTTTGTATGCATGTCCATAATTATTCATACCCCATGATTAATAATCAATGGCATAGCCTTTATTTGCTATAACAGCTTGCAAACGGTTCCGATAGTTGCTGATCAGGTTTCTGCAGACTTCAGCAGGGATTTTTGCCCACTCTTCTTTTGCAAAGGTTTCCAAATCCTTGAGGTTAGAAGGTCTTCTTGCCGAAACTTGTGTCTTGACCTCCCTCCACAGATTTTTGATCGGGTTCAGGTCTGGGCTTTGGCTTGGCCACTCCAAGACATTCACATCATTATCCTTGAACCATTTCTTGACAGCTTTCGCTGTGTGTTTAGGATCGTTATCCTGTTGAAACATCTACTGCTGACCCAGATCAAGTTTTTCTGCCGACTGCTTAATATTTTCTTCCAATATCTCAATGTATTGTTCCTTTCTCATGATGCCATTCACTTTGACGAGATTCCCAGGCCCACTTGCAGAGAAGCATCCCCAAAGCATGATGCTTCCACCGCCGTGCTTGACTGCTGGAACTGTGTTCTTGGGTTGGAATGCTTCACCTTTCCTTCTCCAAACAAAGGCCACATCCCTGTGGCCAAAAAGCTCCATTTTTGTCTCATCAGACCACAACATTGATAACCAAAAGCTTGGGTCCTTGTCTAGATGTGCTTTTGCAAAGGCTAGTCTGGCTTTTACATGCCTGGGCTGGAGCAGTGGAGTCTTCCTTGGCCGGCATCCACGGAAGCCCTCTTTGTGCAATGTCCGCTGCAGTGTCTGCCTCGATATGTTGGTTCCAGTTTCACTCAAATTTTTCAGGATAGCCTTGGTGGTGATCCGGGGGTTTTTGCTGACCTCTCTCACAACTTTTCGTGATAGTCTTGATGTCATCTTTGGCTTCCGGCCACGCCCCTTGTGATTCTGTACAGTGTGGAACCTTTAGAACTTGGTGATGATGCTCTGTACAGTGGCGACTGGCACATGAAATTGCTTTGCTATAGCTTTATAGCCTTTGCCATCCTTGTGTGCATTTACAATGCGCGATCGAAGGTCTTCACTCAGTTCTTTTGTCTTTGCCATGCCGTTGGTTTGACTGTTGACCATAAAGTGAGAATGAATGCACTCACTCACTGAATTTATTTCAGTTTATTACATGACAGGTTGCATAAGGGATTGCACATGGTTAGTGAGTTCCAGGGATGGCATTCATAATGATTAGCCCTAGTTTTGGCACCCAAAAAAGCCTAAATTCCATGACCATTCAGGGGTATGAATAATTATGGACATGCATACAAACCCAAAATGTTGATTATGTAACCTATAGGTCAACAACAAAGGAACCAAATTTGCTGTATTGCTTCGTAATCTACCATAAATAAAATGAAATTATACAAACCTTTTCTCTGTCCTTCATTTCATATAAAAACTATGAAATAATCAATTTTTGCGTGGGGTATGAATAATTTTGGGCTTAAGTGTATGTGTACGTTGTGTCACATGTAAGAGAATGATTCCCATAAACGCTGGTATCGGATCAATACCAGCATCAGCTGAAACCCAGACTGTAAACGTCAGATTAATGCATCCATGATCAGTACAAACATGAACACACACACTGTAAACACAGATACAGCATCAATAGAAAAGCTTCTGTTACAGTTGGTCACCACTGCTGTGTGTGTGTGTTCAACAGGCCATGTATATGATATCATAATAATCTGCATAATCAAGTCTTTTCATAGGATTTGTTGACTATAAAGTATATAAGGGTTAGGGTTAGGATCCATTACAGTCATGTTCTAAAACATGTCAAAAGTATGCAGTTAGTGATACCCTCCTTTATCTCAGTGTTGGCTTTAACATTGTTTTCAACTAGGGATGTAACGATTACCGGTATAACGATAAACCGCAGTAAAATTCCAGACGGTTAGTATTACCGTTTTAATACTAATTATCATGATAACTGTGTTTGATTACTACACTTCGAAAGAGAGAGAGAGAGAAAGAGAGAGAGAGACCCTAAAACAACTCAAACTTGATCTGGAAAATGGTCAAACAATGGCCATAAGGTGCCATCTTTAATGCACATGTGTATGTTTGATGTTTACATTTTAATATTTGAATGTTTCTGCCAACAGAAAGTACATTGTGCCTATTTTTTTAATTTGATTTTTTAGGGTTTTTTTTTCAAAATACAACTTGGTTAAATTATTTCAGTGTGTGTATAAGTAGTTTTTGAACATTTTGAGCACATTTCAACAATACCGTGGTCATAATGATGACCGTGATAACTTTGGTCACAATAACCGTGATATGAAATTTTCATATCTTTACATCCCTATCTTCAACTCACACTTATTTCCATTTTACTCAAAGAGATTGACTTCAATTTATGGCTGGGCAACAGAAATGTCATTTTCTACACCACTAGTAGAAGTACAGTGCACAGTTTAATGGATAACATTCAGTTTTGTGATTTTTTTTTTTTTTCTTTTTTTTTTAAATGAATTTTTAAAAATTTGGAGTTAGAAAATTTGTCCACCCGATTCGTCAGACAAAAGTGTGATCAGATTGAAAGTTAAGACCTTGTCAGAATAATGTTTGTCTCATTTTGACTGAACTCCTCAAAAAGGACAGTAATTTAGTTTAATATAGTTTAAAAGGAATCCTTGACTAGACGGGGCGTCAGTCAACTAATACGATAAGCAATAAGCTCACAATAAGCTCACTTATTGTTTCAAGTTGTTTCAAGTTTAAAGGCTGATTTTTGCTCAGTGAGTGAAATTTGAAGAAACCAGATGGTATTTATTGTTTTGAAATCATTCATAAAAGACCTAAGGAGATGAAAATGAAGTGAAAGACAAACCAGGCAAAATGGCGTAGAACATGTAACATGATGAAAATGATGAAAACATATTGGACACAACAAGAACCCAGTTACAAGAAGAAGACAATGACACGAAACATACAAGACTGAAGTGACGCAAGAAAACAACAAAGTCACAGTGATTTCAAAGCAAGATAAAAAACAAAAATAAAGTTATATATTTTTATATTGTGATAATTATATTTATTGTTATGTCTTTTCTTTTGTCATTTTTACCCTCTGGGGTTTGTGGGGGTATATATAGATATACCAGGAGTTCTGTCTGTCTGAGATTTTTTGTGCAACCAATTTCTCTGGCACTATTCACCTGGTTTAATTGATAAAATACGGTAACTGCAGTGGTTTTCATCTCTGTGTGTCTGTGTTGCTGTTATTTGTGTTTTTTACACCGTTTACCGTTTTCTTGTTGCATTGGCTTCGACAAATTCAGAGAGATGAGAAAAAGACTAAATAAAGAGACTAAAAACAGGTTCTATGGTCGTCACTAGTGTTAGACCAATTACTTTTAAAACGTAATTAGTTATAGTTACTAGTTACGCTCCCAAAAAGTAATTGAATTAGTAACGAATTAGTCCTTCATAAATGTAATTAGGTACCAGGGAAAATAATTATTGCGTTACTTTTTTGAAAAACCTTCAAATATGTAAAATGAAACAGATTTTTGAGCAGGTTTCACAGGCCAGTTTTATAGAGTAGAACAGCAGACAGGTACTGAAGACCAGGACTGGGGTGAGGCTGGGGTCCACCAGGGTCCGGCTTTTCCATCACATAAGTGCATATCTGCATTTATAGAAGAAGATGCTCCTCCATTTAATCCCACATCTTCACTTTTTTCAGTGGCTCCTCCCTGACACAGCAGTAAATGTCTCCACTTCAGTCAGTCAGACTCACTGATAACTCCTCCCCTAAATTAGCTGTGCACGTAGCTGCATTCAAGTGCATGGGGTGTGCTGTGGACAACTCAAATTCGGAGATGTCATTAGTGGTTCAGGTGAAGGCAGCGTGGACAGCTCAGACTCATGGACACACAGGTGAAGCATGAAGGCAGTGTTTGAATAGAAGAACAGCGAACGGCTCGCAACAGATCGGTTCTTATCCTTCACTTAAAAGAGCTGTTCAAGAGACTCGACTCGTCCGTGAACGTCACACCTCTCATGCCAGGCTGAGTGAGCCAGGATGGATAACAGCTGTTTGATATCAGTGCATAGTAACGCACCACATTTCACTGCCGATAACGGTAACGGCGTTGTAACGTTTCAAATAATAATTTATTAGATTACCAGTTACTGGAAAACAATAACAGCGTTAGTAACGCCGCTATTTTTAACGCTGTTATTCCCAACACTGGTCATCACAAAAGGTCAGGGTAACTGTTCAAAATCCATTTGGTCGCTAGTGATGTTGCACAAGCATATATCACAGTAGAGATTGAAATCCAGTAGGATTCGTAATCCTACTAGGACAGATAGGAATTTTAGTTTGTCCTAGGACAAACTAAAATCCTATCTGTCCTAGGGTTAGGGTTAGGGGTTAGGATTAGGGTTAGGGGGTTAGGGTTAATCTTCAGATCCTAATTTCTTGTAGGATTTCAGTTTGTCCTAGGACAAACTAAAATTCCTATCTGTCCTAGTAGGATTACGAATCCTACTGGACTTCAATCTCTACTGTGACACATATATTACATATACCAGTCTTGTAGCATCATTGTAATTTTAATTTTGCCAACTGTTTTTTATGTTTGCTGTTTGTAAAGTTGTCAAAAAACTTGAATAAATAGAAGTTTAAAAAAATCCATTTGCTCACCATAAAAATGAATAGATATAGTTAATTCATAAGGTTGAACAGGTTGATGCATCATCAGGGTTAGTGGTTTCTTCATACTTCCAGATCACACCAACAAAAGCTGCCTTCTAGATCCTGATTGGTTCTCAGATGTGTGTGATGTCACATGCAGCTGGTTGGTCCTTTTTAAACTCAGATTTGGATGAACATTAAAAGCCCCCTGACCACGGCCCCCTCCCACCCATCCGCCTGCACAGATGAGGTTCACGACCAAGTTGTGTGATTGAGAGGAGGTTAGCGTTAAGTGGGTTTGTGACCACATCTCTGTGGCTGTCACCCATAATGCACTTCACTGAGCTCCCACAGAGGCTTTTAGCAGAGTAACGTAGCATTAGATCTGTGACCGTCCACATTAGCTTTAACCTCCATGAATGCACTGAGCTGCTCATTGATACAGAGCTGCTGATCCTGGACAGACTGCAGTGGGATTGACCCCCTGACCCCCCCCCCCACCACCACCCCCACCACCTCACTTGGGGTTCATGGGGTCAGCAGTAGTGTTAACTGTTCACCAGCCTGATGGGAGTTGGTTGTTTTAAAATGTCAGCTGGTTGTTGTGGTGCGTTTGTGGTGTGGATGGTGTCCTGTTAATGACCGAGTCAAACCAGTTTAAAGTTCTATAAAACAGAAAAGCACTGAAACCGACACACAGAGGAAATGGTGACTTTGTGTTAAAATGAATAAATGAATAATTACTTAGTCTATTTTTCTGTTTGACAACTAGGTCAGTAATTCAGTTAACACAGATAGAGATAAGACCATAAAGTACATATATTCATACGTACACATGTGTATCTGACCGTTTAATGACATTTAAAGTCTTTCTGTTTGTGTGTTATTATGCACAGCTGCTCCACAACCACACAAACACTAACACACATGCATCTGCAGTAGAAAAGCCTGACAAGTGAACTCTGGCATGCACTGTAAAAAAAAAAAGTTAAAAAAAAACTGTAATATTTCGGCAGCTGGGGTGCCAAAAAAATGCTGTTAAATAACGGAAAATAACCATCTCATAAAATTACGGTAATTTTCCATAATTAAAATACAGTTTTTTTGCCCTAACTTTACCTGAGATTTTGCATATTTTTTTTTTACTTTTTAATGTTTAATAAAGAATATTTTCATGTATTAAAACAATCAAATTACTTGTAAATATGGACAAACATTGTTAAAACAGAGCAAATGATAGGGTTTAAAATTGCAGAAAAGTTCTGTTATTAGTTGGTGTTTATCACATAATTTTATGTTAAAAACTTGTATATCTGTTAATATTTGATGTGTGGTATATCATTTTGTTACATTAAAACATTTGATTTATCTCTCAAAATCTGTCAATTAACTGTTAATAAACTAGTCGTCTGGATTTAAATTCCAACAATTTACTGTTAATTTAAGATCATATAAAGTATAAACATTATATTTATAGCTTATTTCACATTTAATCATGTAGCTTTCTTGGATAACTTCTTATAACAGATGTACAATTTTGACATAAAGTCACACAGGCCATGGAACAATAAGATGTCAGCCACAGTGTAACTTAAAGAGCGCAGGATGTGCTTTTAATTCGGCAAGTTCAGTGTTTGACATTGAGTAGAACTTGACCATCATGGATGAACAGGAAAGGCATTGTTCAGCGTATGGCTTTTACTCATGGTGCACCTGAACAAAAATACAAAAACAAACACAAAAAGGCCAATAAACATTACTATACACATATTAACCTCACATTTACACTAACACCACAACCCTGCTGAGCCCCTGCACAGAAAAAGTGCAGAATCAACAAGAAAAGAACTCAGAGCGCAGACCTCTGCCAAGACAGATCTGACCCCCCCCTCCCCCGATCACCACCAAAATTTAATCATTTCTTCCTTGTGCCAGTATCAACATTTCCTGAAAATTTCATGGAAATCCGTCCATAACTTTTTGAGTTATCTTGCTAACAAACACGCAAACAAACAAACAAACAAACACGCACCCAAACACACAAAGCAAAGCGATCACAGTACCTCCTGGCGGAGGTAACAACATGCTCACACCACAACATTATCTCTACTTTTAAAAACTGTCATAATACGAATAACCAACCATTTATATTTACAATATTCTACTGCTAATTTAAGAATATGTGAACTGTTGTGGTTGAATGACACATAATTTTCAATGAGACTCAGTTGTCCAATCCACTGTTAAAACTGTATTTGGACAGTTTATCAGTGCTTATACATGTTATATATTCACAAAAACACATTTATTCAACATTTTCGTTGTAAAACCTCCCATAATTACACAAGATATTTGTTAATTAACAAACAAGTCTTGTTAAACTTACAGAACAAATACTTCTTTTACGGTTAATTGTCAGTAATTTTATCTGGTTTTATAATGTTTTTTACAGTATTAAACTTTAAATTAACAGTTTAATCTCATAAATAAAAAAGAAGTATTTGTGAAATTGCCATACATTAGCAAATGTATTTTAACTGTATTTTTCTGTGAAAAAAGAAAAAAATTCTTTTGAAAAATAGAAATTTTCTCCTTATTTACAGTTACAGTTTTTTCCATGTTATTTTTTCATTTGACATGTAAAATCACTGTCTATTTTTGTAATTTCATTGATATTTTCCTGTATCTTAAAAATACAGGAAAAATCTGTAAAATAAACAGTGAAAATTCTGTTAAATTATAGATTTTTTTTTTTACAGTGTGGAGGTGTAAATCAGGCAGTGTGTGTGCATGTGTGTGTGTGTGTGTCAGCTTTTTTGTACATAATGCTTAAATTTTCATAGCAGTTGATGAATTACTATGTCACAGTGATCAGTCAATAATAAACTCAAACAAAAAAAAGACAAACATTTTCAGTTTAGCTGGAGTTAAGTGTTCCCACAGTAAAAGAAAGTGAATCTGTCACACTTTTGTCGCAGTAGATCGTTTTGTCATCCTGTAAAATCAATCAAACATGAACTTAAACGACTTGAAGAACAGAAGTGAAAGGTTCCAACTGGTCCGAGCCGTTGAAGTCTTTGTGTGTCTGTCCACAGGTTTGACAGGTTGGAGGTTTTGGCGGTTTTTGCGTCCACCGTCCTGGTGCAGCTGGGAGCCCTATTCATCCTAAAGGAGAGGTATGTACACGCCATACACACAAATGCACACGTTAACGCAGCAGAAGTGATGCAGCCTTCAGTCGGTGGTGTGTGTTTGCAGATGCTGCCGTCCCGTGCCTGTAGCCCATGTTCGTTTTTATCTCCCTCTCTCTGTCTACGCTGATTAAAATTTCAATTATTTTCAAAGCTGGACTTGGTTCTGCAGCAGAACACAAATGAATTCCAATTGTTTCTTATTGTTTTCATCCCATGCGTTTGCTCCACACGGGGTGCATGTTTTCCAAAGCGTCAGTCTGGAAAACAAAAGGCTCCAAATATGCAATAATTGGACCCCTGGATGTTTTCAGACACATTTACACACAGTGAACTCTACTGAGTGAACGCATAACCCCTGTTCAGTGTCACTGGTCAAGAAGCTTCAGCTTCATTATCTCATCTTAAAGCGCTTTGATCAGATTATCAGAACAAGCTCATGGACTTTGTATAAAACTGTTTGATTGTCGTATCTGTGGATTCTGCATTAAAGGTGTTTAATGCTTTAGGGGAAGGTTCATTTAGTCTAGATCAGGGGTCTCAAACATGCAGCCCGGGGGCCAGATGCTGCCTGCCAAAGGTTCCAATGCAGCCCGTGGGATGAATTTGCAAAGAGCAAAAATTCCACAGTCAAGGCTGTGGAACTCATTTTAGTTCAGGTTCCACATGTAAACCAATATGATCTGCAGTCAAATAAGAACAGCAGAAGAACTGACAAAAATGAATGACTGCAGATTTTCTTCTCAGTTTGATGTGGAAAAAAAAATAACATTGCATTGTGCCTATAAATAATACAAACTTCACATTTTTTTCTTTGTTTTAGTGCAAAAAAACCCATTAAATTATGAAAATATTTACATTTATTGACTATCCTGTACAATATGAACAACCTGAGATGTCTAAAGAAAATTAAGCACAATTTTAACAGTTTTCTGTCTGTTCCTCAGTGTTTAGTGTCTTTGTAGATCTGCTCCATAATGCACATGGAGAAATGAGAAGTGGAGGCAGAATATTCTTAAAATTGCACTAAATTTAAGTTTTTTTAAATTTAAATGTAAGTTTTTTCAGGTTTTTTTTTATAGTTTATAAAAGTAAGTATTTTTGTTATTTAATGTCTTTTTTTCTCACTAAAACAAAGACAAAATTTTGGAGTTGTCATTATTTATAGGTTATTATGTTACTATTTTACTGGTCCAGCCCACTGGAGATCAAATCGGGCTGAATGTGGAACCTGAAAGGAAATGAGTTTGAGAGCCCTGGTCTAGATGAAGAAATGTTTTATATCTGACAAAAATGTAAGATCATAACAGTTTATTATTTTATTGAAATGATGTCATGGTGAATGGGTTCCTTCATCAAAGCTAAAGGCGGTCAAAGGAAATACAGAGTTTATGACTTTAGTGTGTGGATAATCACTAAAGGTCCAGATTTAGGTGGATTTTATTTCAGATTTTGGGAAACACCAAACACAAACTCCAGTTCCGCTGTTTACTTCATTCTGGAAATAAAGGACAAAACCTGTCACTTAAAACCTGTCACTTAAAGGTGGGGTATGAGATCTTAGAAAAACGGTTTGAGCAAGCTACAGTTTGAAAATACTCAGTTCAAAAGTCCAAACCCGTTTCTTCAAATGTCCCTCCAAAGCCACGCCTCCAGAGTACTGGCACACGCAATGCTTGTTCCCGAGGGTTCACGAGCGCTGCATAGCAACAATTCACCGGCTAAGGCTCTGCTCCATCTCTGGCTCCGGCCCCAGCTTGGGCTCTGACGCTGTCTACGGTCCGCCCCGGCCCCAGCTCCGTCTCCGACACCGCCTGAGGCTCCGTCCCTGGCTCCAGTCCCGTACAGCTCCGACTCGGGCTCCGATGCCGACTACGGCCCGGGCTGAGGCTCCGGCTCGCGTATCCATGCATACCTCATTCAGTCTCCTTCAACCCCCCCGCTCTTCCAGAACAGCCCCAGTTCGGACCTATCTGACTAACGTTACATTTCCTAGTGATTTATGTTTGTGACTAAACAGTTTGCTGGTGAACTTTCCATCCTAATACAACTAATATAGCCAAGCTCTGGCTTCACTTCCTGTACAAATGCCTCCAGCCTCTGGGAATGCGAGATTCATGCTCGAAGAAGGGTACGCGCAGAGGGGGGAAGGGGGGAGGGGCGAATGGCTGTTGAGTTTGATTGACATATCACCGTTCAATCATTTCGAGCGGGCGCTCAAAATGATTGGATGGTATTTTTTCAGTCCTGTCCGTTCCACAGGTGACTGATTTTTTATTTTTGTGTTAGAGCATTTAATTTGTTAGTTGTAATCGGGGTGTGAAGGGGATTTTAAGGAATATAGTTAAAAATCTTCAGGAAAACATCTCAGACCCCACCTTTAGCTACCAGACAACAGTTGTGTGAACTGTTGAATATTCAAGACTGTGTGTGTGTGTGTGTGTGTGTGTGTGTGTGTCACTGCCTGGTTGTGTCTGTCATTGTCTCTCACACACACACACACACACACCTAGTGTCGTCCTGTGTGGGGTTGTCGGTCGGTCAGTTCCCGGGGGTGGGGGGGTAAACAGCACATACAGGTCAGGGAGTCAGTGCTGCCTGCACTTTACAGATGTGTGTGAGTGTGTGTGTGTAATTTATTAGACATGTTAATGACATGGACACACACACCCACGCCTGCATCAAACTGTTTCTACTGTGAAACAACAGAAAATACTGTAAAACTACAAACCCCATTTCCACTAACGTCTTTGAATTTTGAGCTGTTTTTTGCGACAGTAAAGCCCAGAGTCACTCAGACATTTATGGGTCTGGAACCGATCCAGACTTACACTCATTTAAAAAAACACAAAGAATGAATAAAAGGCCCTCTCATTAAAGGTGTGGGAGACTTTCGTGACCAATTTTTCATCCAATCGGTCAAACCTCAGTCATATCCTCAGTATCATGAATCTGTTCGTCTGTCATTACTCACCTGAATCTCTTGCATTACGGTGAACAGTTTCTTAGTTCCATCCACCAGAAGCAAACCATTTGTTTACAAACCAGGCCGGGAGGTAACTCGGGCATCTTCGGAATTTTGTTGCGATATACATTGTGGAAAGCGAAGGCTCACGAGGCAGAAATGGCAGGAGCTCCCTTCCCTCTATGCATATTACTCCAGCCGTTTCCGTGTTTCAGACATTTCCGCGTCGTGTTTGTTTCATCCATATAATACCATATTGTTGCGCTGCTGCTGTCAGGTGGCTGCGTGAACCTCCCTTTCCCACAATCCACGTCACGACAAAATTCCAAAGATGCCCGAGTTACCTCCCAGCTTGGTTTGTAAACGAATTGTTTGTTTCTGGTGGATGGAACTAAGAAACTGTTCACCATAATGCAAGAGATTCAGGTGAGTAATGACAGACAGACGAACAGATTCATGGTACTGAGGATATGACTGAGGATGGACAGATTTGATGAAAAATTAGTCACGAAAGTCTCCTTCACCTTTAAGATTCAGGTGTATGAATAAATCCCATATTTTAGGTTGTGTTTTGTAAATGCTTTGAGATGATCATGTATTCTGATGGATACTGTGCATGAACTGAATATAACTGAACAGAAATGAGGTTTGTAAAATGTCCAAAGGTCAGACTTCAGCTCATATGGATGTAAACGCCTTTGTTAAGGGAAAACCATGAGGCTCATACATACATATAATGAACGGCTGAATAAGGCAGAGGACGGAGGCGGAGTTTAAACAGACTCCTCCCCAACAGTGATTGACACAAATGAACCCAGTGACAGGAGTCCCACCTGGTCATGTAGTTGACTCTGTGTGTTTCTTTTTGTTAGTGTGGAACGCTTCATGGAGCAGCCGGAGGTCCATACGTAAGTATTAACAACACACACACACACACACACACACATACACACACAAACACACTAAAGGCCCTTTTCCACTGCAGGAATTTTTACTTTACTAGGAACTTTGAAAACCCTTGGTGCTTATGCTGCGTTCCAGTCCACCCATAACTCGTGTTTTTCCATCCTTCTACTGGTGAAAACTGGAATGTCAGTCAAACCTGTGACTTCCACCCGTGAACTCATACTAGATCTGTGTTCTCCCAGTTCTGAGTTCTGACATCACGTAGCAATGGCGCCCCCCCATGGATGCGGTGTTTATGCAGATTGTTTCTTAAAACAAGGTATTGCTCTGACATTATTTATCTGCAAATGTTCTGTGTAATCAGCAGCGACACTAGTGTTAGCTAGTTTTCAGTCAATTGAGTGCAAGAATAAATTAAAATCAAATATGTATCCAAATATACAAA
>NC_043971.1:52868197-52906406 GCF_902148855.1 Sphaeramia orbicularis
ACCTGTCTCCTGTGATGAGATTACCCGTCCTCTGTGTGTGTCTTCTGTGGATGGATGTGATTGGACGGTTGGACTGATGGACGCTGGCCGCAGGGACAGGTGTCTGCTGGGTTTACACTCTCTCACTCTCTCTCTCTCTCTCTCTTTTTAATCTTGTCTTTCTTCTGGAGCTTGGGTTGTTTTATCATCCTATTATTATGGCTCACAGTTGGTTCCCCTTTACCTCCTGCTGATTGTTTGGACTGATTTTATTTTAGACTCTTAAATGGATTGTCTAGCATCATTAGTGTATCGAACATGTGCTTAAAACTGGAAGAACAACTAATGGATGTAGAAAAAAACAAATATTCTCTAGTCCCACAGCAGAAAGTCTACACATTTGGATTGGAAATTCTGATTGAATTACATGACGCACAAAGTACAAAGTTCAAAACCGTGTCTCTGACACTGTTCCCTCTATTCTAGTTGAAAAATGTCATTTAGTAAATATATGAATGTTGTTTATCTGTCATTGTTGATTGATTGATTGATGTATTTATTTCGAACATGAATGTCAAGCAGAAGAAAATAAATAAACAAAACACTTAAACATAAGACATATAATACACTTTCGAAAAAGAGTGAGAAGAAGTACAACTTCTAAACTCCCACCCCTTCTCCTTATATAATTAATAACAATAATAACCTTCCTCGTCTAATCATATCTATACACTATGCCATAATTTGACTGATACTTGCTAGTAAATAATTAGGTTTCTGGCTTTATATTATTATGAACAAATATAGTGTGATTTATATAAACATAATACAATAACACATATGTCAATACATATTCATACACAGATCTATACACACATATACAGCTACATATATACACACACAAATATACGCCTATACATACATATACATACACATACCACATACTTGTACATCTTTATATCACACAGTGATCCCCAAGTCCTCCCTCATCCCTGTACCTCTGGAAAAATGATGTCTTTGTACCTCTTTTTAAATTCTTTCATGCTTGGACATTGCTTTAACTCTATATTAACTCTGTTCCACAGTCTCACCCCACTGACAGAAACACAAAAACCCTTCCTAGTGATGCGTATTAAGGGAATTTTAAGGTTAATTTTCCCCCTTAAATCATACCCCCCCTCATGAATATTGAATAATTTCTGTATATTTGTTGGTAAAAGATTATTTTTAGCTTTGTACATTATTTGAGCTGTTTGGTCGTCCACAATGTCTGTGAACTTGAGTAATTTTGACTGTAAGAATAATGAGTTTGTGTGTTCCTGGTAGCCAACATTATGAATGATCCGAATTGCTCTTTTTTGAATAATAGTTAGTGGCTGTAGTGAGGTCTTGTAGTTGTTGCCCCTGATCTCAGCACAGTACTGTAAATATGGTGAAACTAGGGAACAGTATAGTATTCATAAACTAGAAGCACTCGGAGAGCACAGACCTCTGCCAAAGCAGATCAGTGCCCCCCCCCCAATCACCACCAAAATTTTATCATTTGTTCCTTGTGCGAGTATCAACATTTCCTGAAATTTTCATCCAAATTCATCCATAACTTTTTGAGTTATCTTGCGCACGGACGGACGGACAGAGTTATGGTAAAGATTATAAGTAAAGGGAAATAATTCAAGGGCATATTTGCCCTATTGTATTTTGGGTACTTGACATTTTACTCATTGTGTTCTGTTTGATGTGCAGGAGTTTGGGGGGGGGGGGCTTATGTTAATGTTTATTTAGGTTAATGCAGTGTTTTTCAACCTTTGGGTCGGGACTCCACATGGGGTCACCTGGAATTTCTAGTAATTGATAAGAATAAAAAAAAATTACTAATAAAAATATATGTTGAGTTGACAGAGACAATCCCAATCCATAACAGACATGACAAACTGTGAGTCTGAAACTGCAGCACTGTGGTTCTGTTTATCTCTCAAATGTTCATTGTGGTCAGTTTCAGATGCTGCAGCTCTTTCATAATTCATAGTTTTAGTTCTTGTTTGTTCAGTATTAATTGTCCTCCTTGTAAATCACAGCTGGACTGACTGGACAGATCCTGACCAAGGAAAATAAAATTCTCACTTTGTGCAGTAATCTACACCTGGATTTACTGCCTCTGTCCACAATAATATAGACTAAATGTCCTCTAAAATGAATGTTAATTTGCAACATAGTATAGCAAGCTATTACATGATCAAAAGCAAATTAGTTTCAGCAAAAAAGAACAAAAAAAACAAAACAAAAAGAAGTCTCCATGTTGAATGTCTGTTCCAAAAAAGGTTGGAAACCACTGGGTTAATGTGTCTGCTTTACAACGTTTATTGGCCTTTTTATGTTTATTTTTTGTTTTTATTAATGTGACACCATTAGTCAAACCTGTACACCGGACAATGCCTTACCTATTTGTCGATATTAATAGCTGTTGTTCATGCCATATTAATGAAACCTTTACTCTTTCAAAGTAAAAGCACTTCCTCAGCACCTTGAAATTTACAGTATCAGTATCCTTCCTTCAAAGTACTGGTGCAACAATACCGTCCTTAATCAGTCGTAACCACCTCAGGGATCACATCAAGAGGTTCCTCAAAATTAGGGATGCACCGATCCAATACCAGTATCAGGCATCAGCTCCAATACTCTGTGTGTGTACTCGTATTCATACTCATAAAAGTAATCCGATACAAATGCACCGATACCACTTACGGCTGTGTGACATTCCCAGTTCAGTGCAGCAGGTACGAGGAGGAGGAATAATGTGTGTGAGTGTGAAGAGTGTGGAGATTGAACCAAATAAATGACGGTGATAAAAGTAACGCTGACTGACAGTACTGTTCCAGACACAGACAGATACAGACGCAGCGTTCTGTCCGTCCTCTGCGTACATTCCATCTGTTTTCCAGGTGACGGAGGATGAGTACCCAGACAGAGAATACCAGCAGAACCGTGGAGGTAGAGGATCTGTTCAAAGAGCCACTGTGGGAGTTAGAGAAAAACTACTGACACATTTAGGACAACTACCCAGGGCTGGACCGGGGGTACGGAGCGGTGCAGACCGCCGCCAGCGGAAGTGAAAACCAAACTTATCACTCATTTCTCTTTTCTCTTCCTGCTGAAGCTTCACTTTTAAACCTTACCAGAGAAAACGCTGCAACATTAGTATCACATTAGTGTTTCCTCTGTCATCTCCATGTTTGTTATTACTGACTTTCTTCTTCTTCTTCTTCATTTAACTTTCCTCTTCTTCGTGGTATTTGTCCAGTATGGTTAATTCAGAGCGGTGCCCCCTGGTGGATTAATTGCCAAACGCTCATTCCAACACATTAAATGTCAGTAGCAGCACTTTGTTCCAGTCAGACTAATGACAACGACAATAAAGCACATTTACAAAAGGAACTAACAACTGGAATGGGATTATTAAGGACTCGTATCGGTACTCGGTATCGGCAAGTACTCAAACGTAAGTGCTCATACTCGGTCTGGAAAACAGTGGTATCAGTGCATCCGTACAGAAAATCATCTCACGTCCCCCACTTTGAGAACCCCTGCTTTGACACTGACACAGGCTCCACATGCACTGTCGGATCCACTTTAAATGGAGTTAAACCAGCAGATCCACAGTGTTTTCACTGATGGTTCTGTGTGAGCCTCATGCTCATCCTGTAGTTGTTGTGTGTTTGTGCAGGGGTCGTCTGTTGGTCGGGACGTTCGTGGCTCTGTTCTTCAACCTGTTGACTCTGCTGTCGGTCAGAAACAAACCCTTCGCCTACGTCTCTGAAGGTACGTTCAGCCGTCCTTTAACACCATCACACCTGGCCCACAGCCGCTGTTACTTTGAAGGGTTTTTCTAACACACACTGACAGGCTGAGGATGGGTTTATGCTTTACTGGGGCTTTTTTTTTTTGGGATTTCCCTCTGGATTGTTGAGGGTTGATAATCCCACACACACACACAGACAATTTGGCTTTTGTTATATTTTAGGGGATTACTGAAGTCAAATGAAATGCCGGCTCACTGTTTTTATTTTGTTATTTTTTTGTTTTAATAAAACACAAATGGCAGAAGTGGGGTCAGAGGTTAGTCTCCTCTTAATTGCAAAAATCAATAACTTATAAAACCAAATACAGTTGTAAGATCTGAATGTTGTTCAGTATTTCTTTTTATAAGAATTGTGCATTTGTTTGGGGTATTTTGGCAGAACTCAGTGGGGATTGACAAGTAGTGCAGGCCAGAAACTGGGTTGAAACCTGTTTATTCGTCCCTCTGTAAACCTCTAATTGTGTCTACTGTTTTAATTTTGACAATTTTTCATCTGATCACTTCATTTGTTACATAAATCTCTCAGCCTTTAACACATTTCTTGAAACAACTTGCAGATCAGGTCTTAACTGTTCTTGAATAAAAGAACACCAGCATTAGCACTGGAAAACATGGCTAAAGAAAAGCATCACAGTTTCACATGAGTCCAAATGCAGCAGATGTGTGTGTTTACATGACCATAGAAATCCAATAAGTGTTATAATCAGATCATTGTAATAATAAAATCTGATGCCTTTACATGAACTTCAGAAATGCAATAATTGATAAATCCTGGTTTAGCCATTTCAGCCCATTATTGGATTTGTTTCAGAGTAGGTGTGTATATAGTGACGGTAGAATCAAACTTCCTGTTATTGTTTTCAACATGTCTTCTGTTTTTTGGGAATAAATTGTTTTTCCACATGTGCAGATGTAAATCAACTAAATGATTCAGATTAACCTGTATACATGTATGAAGACATCAACGTATTGAGGAGAAATCCAGATTTTTTAATCCGATTTCTCTTAATCAGATTACTGCTGTTATCTGATAAAACAGATGAGATTGTGCTGTTTACATGATCAATAATAATCTGATCAGAGTTTAATGTGGGTGTAAACGGACTCATTGTTACCTGGTAATACTAACGGTTGGGAATTTTACCGCAGTTTATCGTTATACTGGTAATTGTTATATCCCTACAGGAGGCCCTTATCATCCATTATCATCACAGATCATCTAAATGAGCAAGTGACGTTTATGGTGTTTTGTTTCTGAAGAGCCGCATGAGCTTGTTTATAATCATTAGCTCCTAGCTTAATGCGGTGAAACTGAGTAAAAGCAGGACAAATGTTGCTGTTCCTATTCCAAGCGTGTGCTTGTTGAACAGTTGAGGTAATAAAAGACGTACTGTCTTTCACTAGTTGTTTTATATCTACATTGGACTGGCCATTGACCGAGCCTGTGTCTGACTTTCTAAAAATATAAACAGCAGACCTCCTACTCGTGCTAAAAGTTGAAGAGAAACTTGTGAACTGTACCGCTGTGAGGAGGGGGTGAAGGGGTGGGGATCTCCAAAATTTAAAAGGCAAACAATGTTTTGTTTTTTTTATTATATATAGAACCACTTGTATCGTGCCTTCATTGGATCTTGATGAATTATTCAGATTTTTTTGGGGGTGGGGTGGGGGGCATCCATATTGTTGGGGTCCCCCATGGGATTTTTGCCTATGGGCACAATAGCCAATCATTGACCTCCATCTGATACCACTCCCTTCATCCTCTAGACCAGGGGTCTGCAACCTTTATTATTAGAACCATTTTGCCCCCTCTTCTGCCAAAAAAATAGTCTGGAGCTGCAAAAAATAACGGAGCTTATAAACTTTTGAAAGTTTTCTTGTTTTTTTTTTACATTTTATCTGTTACAACCACTGAATACAACAAACAGAAGTGCAGTGTAGAATGGATTCTGGAGTATGATTACTCTAAAAGTACACAGTAAAAGTAGTTCATAGTATTTGTGCTAATAGTATATGAAGTATTAATACCAAATATACCAAATTCATGAGGTACTTTTAGGAAATCATAATTTTATTCATCATTGAATTTAGTCTTAAAGCCTATTTCAGATGAAAAAACAAACAATTTTGAAGCTTGGAAGGGATTTTTGAGTATGATTACTCCAAAAGTACATAGTAAAAGTAGTTCATAGTATTTGTGCTAATAGTATATGAAGTACTAATACCAAATATACCAAATTCATAAGGTACTTAATGGAAAAAAGAATTTTATTCATCATTGAATTTAGTCTTAAAGCCTATTTCAGACGAAAAAACACACTTTTGTAGTTTGGAAGGAAGTCTGTTGTAGGATTACCCCAAAAGTACTCATACTCATACAGTCGCTCTATGAAAAGTATCGCTATTTATGGAAATGATTCTCCTCCAAACTCAACACTTCCTCCACAGTTCCCAGTTGTACTGCTCCATATTCTCCGTCTGGGTTCACATCCACAAGCTCCCAGAAAACGGACAGAATTACATGAGAAATATACCAAGGACGGACAGAACCCTCCGTCCGTCTGCGTCTTTAACGTAGAGCAGAGCCCTTACTTTTGTTGGCACATTTGCTTCATGCAGGTCTTACTGTAATTGTCGAATGAGTAGCGCACAAGAAAAATGCTAGCGGCTGGCTTGACCGCAGTAAAGGGAGGAGCCACTACAAGGAGGCTGAAGAGACACAGGTTGCCGACCCCTGCTCTAGAACCAGGACTAGGCCTTAAACTGGAACAAGTGGCTGGATTTTTTGCAGTATAAGTGAATGTTTGGACCAGATTATATAAAAAAGTGACTGGAGTTGTGCATAAGAATGGATTAGGAAATGGCCCCGATTTCTGAATATTGGAATCATCATTATGCTATGAAACACGATACTATGATGCGACTGTTCAGTATGTCTGTTAGACACACTTTAGCAGAACTAAAAGTAAGGCTGAAGTATTGAAAGTAGAAGAGTGGAGTCGACATAAGGCAGACGGTGAACAAACGCCACAGGAACCAAAGTTAGGCTTTTCAGTGAAACCCTTCCACTTAGAAGGTTTGTCATGTTTTAAGTGTTTTAAGTTCTGTGGATTCTTCTAAGAAATAGGACTCATTGACCAGGTTCAGCAGTTTTTACTTCCTCTCGTCCTCACTTCAGCTCATCTCCATTTCCTCCTCCTTCATATCCTTTTATTGGACCAGGAGCAGCTACGGTTTCCTCTTTCTGACTCATTGCCTGATCTGGATGAGCGCCACTGATGGATGAGGTCACACTGAGTTTTTGTGTGTAACTGTGGACAAATGTTAGTATTTTGTCCTATTTTAGGAACGTTTTGTCACATCTACATCATTTTCATCATAGTTGAGTATTCACACAAGGGCTGCCCATGAAAACAGGCAAAGTATTTATCATGATACATGGTCTTTACATTTATTTCCGTCATTTTCTCTGTTCTACATCTAGAATTGTGAACTGGTTCAAATTTGTGTCCACGAAGAACAGTTTGATAATTGTTCAAGAAGAACTTTTTCATATAAAGGGGAAAAAATCCTAAAATCAGGGACTGAAGGTGTGGTTTTGTCTTTAATGTTGTTTTTTGCCTTGTTTTGTATTTTATCTCATTTTTTCACATCTTGTTGCAACTGCTAGGTTTTCATCTATTTTATCTATTTAATAGTTTTCCTGTTTTATTTTTTATGTCATTTCTATTTCATTTTGTCCTTTACGTTGTTTTCATCTTGTTTGTATTTTGCAGTTTTCTTCTTTTTTTTTTTTTTTAGATTTTTTTTTTCATCTCATTTTGTCATTTACAGCATTTTCATCTTATTTTGTCTTTAACTTTTTTTTTTTTTTATTATCAGATGTTTTCTCATGGATCAGTTTTTATCAGATTTTGCCTTTTGCATCATTTTTGTCTTTAACCCTAACCCTTTAAACTGAAAGGACATCGTGATTTGACATTTACTTTGCATCATTATATATTTTTATTATGCAAGTGTGTCATTTTTACTAATGTGTAAATATTTATTATGATCAGCGAACAGTTTGGGCTCTAGTTTAGTCAGTTTAGGGTTAGTTAAGGTTAAAAGGCTTGGGAATGCAAATGTCAGTGTGTGTCCTCACAGTAATAGTGAAACCAGTGTGTGTGTGCGTGTCGTGTGTGTGTGTGTGTGTGTGTGTGTGTGTGTGTATGTATGTGTGTGAGATCTGCTCTTGCATTCAGTGCAGTCTCAACATCACTTAACATCTGACATTTTGGGATGGGAGGGGGATGAAATGCACACACACACACACACACACACACACACACACAGGCACTTAACTTTTTTGGAAACACACACTCTCTCACTCATTACACTCTCTCTCTGATGGAGCGAGACTAAAAGTGTATTACGCAACCATGTTCCAGACAGTGGTAATGTAGTGTGCCAGGGGGCCCAGCAGCAGAGACATGACAACACACACACACGCACACACACACCCTCACACACACACACACACACACACACACACACACCCTCACACACACAGATCATAAATAAGTCACTCCATTAAAATGTTTGTTTGGATTGACTCAGCCCTGCTAGCAAAACAAACAGTGACACAAACAGACACACAAAGAGACACAGACACACAGTGCGGTCTGAGCAGGAGGGGATGATGGGATGTGAAAGGCCTTTGACCTGACGCTGCGCCTTCAGGCTCTGCAGCTTCATCACACATTAAAGGTGGAACCAACCAGGAGTGGATCCACATAAACACACACAGAACAGAGGAGGAGGCCGTATCCACGGATACGATACCAAAAACACAGCAGTTAGTAGCAAAAGGATACCTGAAAAAAGGGGGTGGGGGGGGTTGGGGGGGTGAGCCAGCAAGCCAGCTCTTCTAACCAAGTTCTGAATCCATGTTCATGACCTGATGGTAAAATGTCTGTAAATACTGGATCATGCGAACAGAAGAATAACATTAGCTGTCGGACATGATTCTCTGGAAGCTCTATGTCAAAGGTGTCAAACTCATTTTAGTTCAGGGGCCAGATTTAGCCAAATTAGATCTGCAGTGGGCCGAACCAGTAAAATAATAACATAATAATATAGAAATAATGTCAACTCCAAACTTTCCTCTATGTTTTAGAGTGAAAAAAGTTACTTTACATTCTGAAAAGGTTTACATCTACAATCTATCCTTTCAAAAGATGTAAATAACATGAATGAACTGAAAAAAAATAAGTGTAATTTTAACAATATTTTGCCTCAGTTTATCATTTACACATGTACATTAGAACTTACAGATCACAGTGGATCTACAAATGCACAAAACATTGAGTAACAGGCAGAATATAAAGATTGTACTTCTCTTAAAGCTATACCGTATGATGTGGCATTTTTACACTTTTCTTTTGCCATCTTAAAATGCTCCTAATAAGTGTGTGTCAAACTAAAATGTAAAAGAAATCCGCCAGGTGTTGAAACTCAAAAATGTTTAATTCTCATATATTTCTAATAAAATTCTGACCAATCATTTTAGTTGGTCCGAATAAAATAATTGACCGAACCTGACTGAGCCTCCTGTCAATCATCCATTACAGCTGTCCAGCATCCGATCCATTATCTCCGTCTCACATCCGATATGTGTCCCTCTGAATCTGACGCTTCACTGGCACTGCTTCTCCTGTCACTGACCACAGTCTACTGTCTAGGATGTGTATGGATAGAACTGACATGCACATGTGGAAGGGATTAAACAGATTTATGAACAGAAACAACAACTGAGGGGCACAAACGAGTCTGATGAATGAAGGATGGAGATAAAAGTCCGGAAGTCAGCTGTGCTGGACTAAACAGGTCTGCATAAAGGTCAGCTTTTATGATGGTGGGACTCATACAGGTATAATTACATGGTGTTACACAATGTATGATGATGTAGAATGATAATTGTATGGACTATGAAACCTCAAATGTCCACGGAAAATTTGCGGAGGCCGCGCGTTCACAGTGCGCACGCCCATCCCCTGGGCACTGCAGTGAAGACGCTGACCCAGTACTGCACAGACCAGGTCCTCCACCTCTGCTTCCTCCTCCGTTTCCATCGCGCACCAGGTGAGAGGAGGAGAGAGGAGGAGGAGCCTCAGTGCTCAGGCAGAGGGAAGGGGGCGGGGCTTTGGAGGGAGGCGGGTTGTTCATGTTCAAACTTTTATTAAGTGCTGTGAGACATGCCACATCGGTAGGTATAGCTTTAAGACATTTCAGGTTATTCACATTTTTTGCAAAATTATACTTTGTTTTAGTGTAAATACATGAAAATACCTTCATTTACAAAGAAAAACATTTGAAGTTGTCATAATTTGTATGTTATTATGATAGTATTTTACTGGTCCTGCCCACTTGAGATTGAATTGTTCTGAATGTGGAACCTGAACTAAAAGGATCGTTAATATTTTTGTGTAATTTTTGCATTTCACAAATTCATCCCAAGGGCCAGACTTGGACCCTTTGATGGGCCGGATTTGGCCCCCGGGCCGCATGTTTGACACCTGTGCTCTATGTGATTTTCTTTAGAGATCAGCGGCTGTGATTTTTGTAGTTTAATTTTATTAGTCAATCATTTTGCTTTATTACATTGAATGTTCTTTCTAAATGTTCCCCTCTGCTGTTTGGACTTTATTTCAGAAAAAATACAGCTGGAAGTCAGAGGCAGAAGACAGATGTTTGAATTCAAATCAAGTTTTATTTATATAGTGCCAAATCAGAACAAAAGTTATCTCATGACAGTTTACTATATGGTCAAGACCAGAGCAGAACTGTACTATTGACGACACACACGATGATTGTCAATTTAAAGGATCATTTTTGAGTTCAAGAAAGTCACGGTTTGTGGTGAATATACTGAAGTAAAATGGAGTTTTGTGTGAAAGAGGTCGATGGTCTGTGTTTCACCTTGTTGTTTGAGTGACGTGATGAAGTATTGAAAGGGTGAAAGCGTGAGGACATTTGGCTTGTGTCGTTCAAAAACTACAGTAACTTACAGCTGTGAAAAGTCTGTATTTTTAAAATCAAACCTGTGAAAAGTGTGTGAACAGATGCTGTTATGTGATCACACATCTTCCTTTTCAACTGTCGACATGAAACACTTTGGATTTTGAGGTGTTGGTTGAACAACAATGGAGCAGTGGAAGGAATAATTGACATTTTTAATTCAATTACTTAAAGTATGTACCAGTTAGTTATTAAGTAATTTGCTTTTTCATCCACGATGATCATCCTACAATAATGGACGTTTTGTGTCCGACGCGTGTCCAGATGTTTGTCCCAATGTTGCAGCAGGGGAGGGCGTACGTGTGCAATGTCGCTGTTCCACCACGGGAGGGTGCTACCGTACAATGGCACCACGGGTACAATGCTGCTAGTAGTATAAATGTATGATATAATCAAAGGACAGTAATTAAATCTATATAGCTCTCACCACTTCCTTCTTTTATCTGTCTCTGCAGAGTCATGGTCATGATTTTAAAGTTCTGAGACATTAATGTTCCTGTAGTTTTATTCTGTTGAATGTAAAAGTGCAGCCTTATATCTATAGCTTGAAGATGATGGAATCATCCGAAATGAAACAGCTGTGTGTCTGAATATTTGATGCGGCTCTGAACCAGAATGATGTTTTCTCTTCTGCTTTTGGGTTTTTTTTTTTCATCTGAAACTGTAAATGTGTCTCAGTCTGTGTGTGACCATATGAAGCTTTTATCCTTTGTAAAGGTTGATGCGTTTATCCTATTGACAAAAGTAGATATGAAATGGAAACAGATTTATCCGATAAGTGCATGTGTGGATCAGTAGGAAACAGGAACATTCACTGAATTAATGAAATAAACAGTCAGAAATGCCACCACATATGAAGAGCTGCAAAAACAAATGGTAGATGAAGACTGACAAACTGTGGAAGAGTCTGAACCCATTTGTAATATTAACATAACAGTCATAAATGGAAATGCACATAGAAGTGTTTGTCCTTTGGGAAAATTCTCATACCCTATGCCAGTGGTTCCCAACCTTTTTTGGCTCGTGACCCCATTTTAACATCACAAATTTCTGTCGACCTCAGACATTCAAAACGGAGACTTTTTTTTGGCTAAAATTGATTTGTTTTGATCATGTAATAGTTTGCTATGCTATGCTGTTGCAAATAAAGGTTTATTTTAGATGAAAATTAGTCTATATAATGTATGTTATTATGGACAGAGGCAGTAAATCCAGGTGTAGATTACTGCACAAAGTGAGAATTTTATTTTCCTTGGTAAGGATATGTACAGTCCGGCTTGGATTTACAAGGCTGACAATTAATACTGAACAAACAAGAACTGAAACTATGAATTATGAAAGAGCTGCAGCATCTGAAACTGACCACAATGAACATTTGACAGATAAAAAGAACCACAGTGCTGCAGTTTCAGCTTCAGAGTTTGTCATGTCTTTTATGTATTGGGATTGTTTTGCTCAACTCACCATATATTTTTTATTAGTAAGTTTTTATTTTTATCAATTACTAGAAATTTCAGGCGACCCCATTTGAATTCCAGGCGACCCCACGAGGGGTCCCAACCCTAAGGTGGAAAAACACTGCCCTATGCAGTTGTAAAGTTCGGCCTTTTAAAGCTCAACATCAGATCTATGCTCTGAGGCTACAACACTGTCACTGACATATCAACCGAACAGTAACCACGTTTAATTTCACTTTGAAAATTATAAGTTCAGAAAATGAGCAGATCACATAAGGTACTGTTGGTAATCTATGCTGAAGCTGCTTCATTAGAAGTTAAGAAAGAAGAACTGTAATATCTGCACCAGTATTTGAAGTAAACGCCACCTTAAACATGCACAGCAGTAAAATGTAATGTATATGTCAATGCTGCAGTAAAATTACTCAAAAATACATATAATAGTAAAAACACGGCCTACTTTACTACACAGTGACTATGATGACTTCATAAATCACTTCTCATCTCATTCCAAAAAAAATATAAAGCATAAGACCTATTTTCCATTTCAGTAAAGACATCATCTTCATATTAAAAGAAAATCATGCTTCTAGTGAGTATATAACATTCAGTTAACTCCAGCTAAAATGTTGATATCAGGGCTGATATCTGATCCTAATACTGGATCGGAACAACCTTACATGAAAGCTGAACACAAACTGATGAGTGTCTGAAATCTCAGTTTTCTGCCTCATACTGAGTTCACTAATGAGTGTTACTCACAGCTCCTATAACCGTGTCAACATTTCTGAGGGAAATTAAAGGGGAAAACATCCAAGGGTGTCAATATTTTTTATAGGAACTGATTGTTGGAACAGTTGAAGAGTGTGAAGAAGGGACTGATTTCAGACACAACCCAGGTGAATATCTGTCAGGTTTTCTGCTGAGTTTTTCAACTTTTATCTCATAGCTGAACATGGTTGATGATGATGATGATGATGATGATGATGATTAGGGGTGTAAGAAAATATCGGTTCTGCAATATATCGCGATATTTCATTTCGCAATAGTGTATTGATATTAAAAATTACTGCATTGATATTTTTAGGTATTTATTCAAATGCAGATATTGTACAGGTTCATTTTTGTTTTTCTATTTTTCTTTTTTGTTTATATTCTATTTATTATTCTTTAACACTCTTTTATTAAATAATGTTAGTTCCTCTGTTGGTATCGCACAAAAATAATGTTCTGATGTTAGTTGTGAACTAATAGAATATGAACATTTGAGCAGGATCTTAATGTCTGTAAAATGTCATGTGTAATGTAATGTCTGTAATGTCTGTAAAACAGAATTTAAGTTTTAACAGTTCAATTTTGTGATATAGCATTAGATCCTGTTCTGATCAAATAAAAACGTGTTTAGTATTTGTGCAGATTTCTGGTGTAATTCCATTATTCCAGGAAATATTTTAAAAAAGAAACAAAACCAATAAAAAATTGCCTTTTTAACAGTGTTGTGATACATCATGAAAAATCATATCGTGATCCTAGTATTGTGATTTGTATCGTATCGCCAGATTCTTGCCAATACACAGCCCTACTGTAATGATGATGGAGATGATGATGATGGAGATGGATCTTAACGCCCACTGATGATGAGACAATAGAACCAAATGTTTCTGCAGTGTTCATTCTTTTCATGGATGTTATTGACCACAGTAAACACATTGAAAATCCCTATCCCCACCGTTTAATAACATGTTTGTGTCTCCACAGCGGCGAGCAGCAGTTGGCTTCAGGAACACGTGGCTGATCTTAGTCGAAGGTAAGACTGTGCGCTTGGCTCCTTCATATTCTGTTTGCAGTGTCTCCATCAGCAGATCTCAGGTAGAAACAGGAAGGATCCACTTACACTGAGTCAACACACACCCAGACCTGACAGCAGTAAAACTATCCTCCTCTGTCAGCACACACAGAATTACTGGCACAGTCGGCCTTCCTCTCAGGTCAAAGGTCACCCTCAGAAAGTGAGGTTTACCCGAGGTGTCGAGGTCATGGGAGGTGGAGGAGGTGCCGGACTTCAATTCAACACATTGGCCTATTGATTGAGATTCTTGGAAACTGACTGGAGATCAGTTTTCAGACTGTTTTCTAAGACTTCATTGACAGTAAATGACACAGATGCTCCCCTGCCCACTGTGGGTTCAAACGTCTTAAGTCCTTTACCTCCAGCTTCAGTTTAAGTGGTTGTAAGTTGTGCTTCCTTTCCGTCCCTGCAGTAACTGAAACGTTGTTTTCGTTTTTTGTGCACACGGAGCTAAAAGTTTGACAGTGCCGGACATCTGATATTCGTGGCTGGAAGCCGATACTTTGCATCAGAACTCAATCATGGCTGAAAATCTGATGTTGGTGCAAAATGTTTCCCCAAAGAACTGCAATTCTTCTGCAGTTTCAGTTTCAGTCCGTCAGGAAGAAGAAAAAACAAGCCTCTGAAACAGCTGACCTTTTACAGTGGAGGCTTTTGTCTTTTAGGACTTTGGCACATAGTCTACAACAGTAACCACTGCAGCTCTGGTGTTTAAGAGACATTTTTCTGTGTTGGGTACGGCTTTATTTTTGGATGATGATCAGAGAGAACCTCCTGTTGACTCGAGTCCACCACCAACACTGACCTAACCTGGTTCCATATATTTAATCCATGATGGTCTGTATTATTACTGTATTACCATTACCATATACCCAAAAGGGTTCCCTCCTGTTCATCCACTGTTTGGATCTTTGGTGTAATTACTGAGGAGTAGGGACGGGTTCTGAACCCTGGTACTAAGCAATCTCCGGGACCACATAATTAAAGACCAGTATATGGATAAGCTCAGACTGGAAGAAAAAAAAAACGGAAAATCCATCACACACATTATGGTCACAGTGGTCGTGACTTCAATCAATGACAAGTGCAACAAGTCTTTTACATATTCAGGCAGAAACACAATCTATCACAAAACCTGGTGAAAATCCTGTAAAGGTGCGGGAGACTTTCATGATGAATTTTTCATCAAATCTGTCAAACCTCAGTCATATCCTCAGTATCATGAATCTGTAAGTCTTTCTGTCATTACTCACCTGAATCTCTTGCATTACGGTGACCAATTTCGAAGTGCCATCCACCATAAACAAAACGTGTGTTTACAAGCAGAGCCAGTAGATAACTCGGGCATCTTCAGAATTTTGTTGCGACGTGCATTGTGGGAAAGGGAGGCTCACACAGCCGCCTGCAGCAGCAGTGTTTCCGCCTCGTGTCGGTTCCAGCTGCCGCTGTTAGGTGGCTGGATGAGCCTCCGTTTCCCACAATGCACATTGCACCAAAATTCAGAAGATGCTTGAGTTCCCTCCCAGCTCTGAACGTAAACGCGTTTTGTTTATGGTAGATGGCACTTCGAAATTGTTCACCGTAACGGAAGAGATCTATTATTTTTTTCACTTTAATCTACTGTATCAACATAAAAGGCCAGAAAACACACACACACACAAAAAAAATCCGATTTGAAAAATGTATATAAATTATTGCATAAATAACACAAAGATGCTTAACGAACCTTTTCAAAGATTTTAAAAGTGAATATTGGTTCCAAATATTAGGTATATAAAATTAAAACTGTAATAAATTAAAGCTATACTCAAATATTTGACATACAAGCAGATCTTTACATAGGTGTTTTCTCCAGAAAAGTGTGGTAATCAAACACGGTTATCATGATAATTAGAATTTAAACGGTAATACTAACCATTGGCAATTTTACCGCGGTTTATCGTTATACCGGTAATCGTTATATTCCTATTCACAGTGTATCCCACGGGTTGGTTTTGGCCCACGAGCCGTATGTTTTACACCGTTGATCAGGAGCATTGTTTAGTTGATAGGATGCACTGATTGGCTGAACTGATATTCACCCACTGGCATCAGCAGGTCCAAGTCCCATTGTTGTCCTTTATTAGCACATTATTTGAAAGGAAGCAGATATTAACTAGAAGCACTTGGAGAGCGCAGACCTCCGCCAAGGCTGATCAGTGCCCCCCCACCCCCGTGGGCCCCCCCATGCCAAGGAGGTTATGTTTTTGCCAGGGTTTGTTTGTCTGTCTGTCTGTCTGTTTGTCTGTCCGTTAGTGTGCAACATAACTCAAAAAGTTATGGACAGATTTTGATGAAATTTTCTGGTCTGCGCCCCCCCCCCCCCCCCCCGTGGGCCCCCCCACCCCCGATCACCACCAAAATTTAATCATTTCTTCCTCATCCCATTTCCAACAAGCCCTGAAAATTTCATCAAAATCTGTCCATAACTTTTTGAGTTATGTTGCACACTAACGGACAGACAAACAAACAGACAGACAAACAAACCCTGGCAAAAACATAACCTCCTTGGCGGAGGTAACGAGGGTTTATCATTTGTTTGTGTTGCCATAGTAACGTATATGCACAGAAGCAGACTGAGGCTCCGTGTCAACCACAGTGATGAATATTACATCTCATTATGTAATCGCACATGGCCACTGGGTGAATTGTATGTATGTAAACACACACACACACCGACCCTCAGCAGCTCAGATGATGCAGGTTACCCACGGCAACGGCCTCCAGACTCCAGCAGCAAAACTGAGCCCTGATTGGCTGAGAGGGAAGAAATGAACAGGACGTCCCAGCCTAGTTTCCACTGTGTGTGTGTGTGTGTGTGTGTGTGTGTGTCTCTGAGAGCAGCTCCACACACCTTAATGTTAGGTTTTGTGTGTGTGCAGTTGTCTGTCTACAAGTGTGAAAGTGTGTGTTCGTCAGTGTGTTTAGTTGAAAGTGTCTTGTGGCTGTGTGTGTGTGTGTGTGTGCGTGTGCATGTGCGTGCGTGCGCTTGTATTCATGTGTGTGTTGTAATGTATGTCCCCACTTAACCTCGCCGGGGTCTCGGGGCCAACCAGGGACCGGGTTATATAAAGCCTCACCAGCCACAAACCTCGAGTCTGTGTGTGTCTGCGTTTCAGCTCATGTTGTTCATGACAGAGGAAGAAATGTGACAAATGTGCAGCAGGAAGTCGACTCATTATTACTCAAACGTCAAAACAAATGGATGTTTTTTATGACTGCATTTCTTTAACTTGTTTCAAAAGGTTCCATTTTGTCCTTAAGATGAAGTCATTGGTTTGAGTCAAAGCATCCGACACCTTCATCTATCTCATCAATAGGGGTGTTAGAAAATATTGGTTCTGCAATATATCGCGATATTTCATTTTACAATACTATATCGATATTAAAAAGTACTATATTGATATTTTTAGGTATTTATTTAAATGCAGACATGGCGGAGATTCATTTTTGTTTTTGGTTTTCTTTATCGTTTACATCTTATTTATTATTATTTAGCACTGTTTTATTAAATAATGGTTATGTGAATCATCCTAAAAACACTTTTTACTGTCTGAGAGGCAGATGGTACTTCCTTTGTGGTACAAAAATAATATTATGATGTTAGTTCTGAACTAATAGAATATGAACATTTGAACAGGATCTTAAACTGTAATGTCTGTAAAACAGAATTTCAGTTTGAACACAGGAACATTTGGTGATAGAACATTAGATCCTGTTGTGATCAAATAAAATGTGTTTAGTATTTGTGCAGATTTCTGGTGTAATTCAATTCTTCCAGGAAATAATCATTTTTAAAAAAGAAACAAACAAAAAATTGTCTTTTTAACAGTATCATGATATATCGTGATGTATCGTATTGTGATCCTTGTATTGTGATTTGTATCATATAGCCAGATTCTTGCCAATACGCAGCCCTAGTAAACATCAAACACACAGTGAATACTCTACAGTTAGTTGATCCAAACTGTATTTAGTACGATACCAGTATTAGTCCTAATATTCCCTAGTCCTAAAAACAACAACAATAAAGTTGGAATTTTGTAATCATAAAATTTATCAATAGACATTAAATCATCAAATTAGTATCTTAATAAATAACATAATGAACATAATGAATCAGTGATGGTAAACTGTATTAATTTCATACTGGGGATGTAACGATGTGAAAATTTCATATCATGGTTATCATTATTATCACAATATTGTTGAAATGTGCTCGAAATGTTCAAAAAGTTCCTGTCTTATACACAACCTGAAATGATTAAACTAAGTTGTATTTTGACAAAAAAAAAGAAACAAAAAAAAAAACCCAAATAAAATATTACGCAAAATGTAGCTACTTTCTGTTGGCAGAAACATTCAAATATTAACATGTAAACATCAAACATACAAATGTGCATGAAAGATGGCACCTTATGGCCATTGTTTGACCATTTTCTGTATCAAGTTTGTGTTTAAAGTGTGGTAATCAAACACGGTTATCATGGTAATTAGAATTTAAACAGTAATACTAACCGTCAGGAATTTTACCGAGGTTTATCGTTATACCGGTAATCGTTACATCCCTATTTCATACAAACAGTAGCTGCTGCTCCAGTTTCTGCATTTGACTCAGCTCTCCTTATTTTACACAAAATAATAAGGCTATTTGTCGTGATATCACAACTGCTGTAATAGCTTTAAAACGACTGAAAATGTTTATTGTCATGATTGTTTATTTTCTTGAATGTTATGGGTATTTTGTTGAAATATTGTTTATTCTTCAAATCCTTCCCACTTTTTGTCATAGACTTTTTCCTTCAATTATTACCACTTTATTCTTGTCTTTTAATGTGCTAATAGATTGGTTGGTTCATCTAAATTGCCCGTAGGTGTGAATGTGAGAGGGATTGTTTGTTCATCTCTATGTGTTGACCCTGCGATGAACTGGTGACACGTTCAGGGTGAACCCCGCCTTCGCCCAAAACATAGCTGGGATAGGCTCCAGCACCCCCGGGACCCTTTGGATGATAAAGTAGTTCAGAAGATGAAAAACAAGTGGAATATATGAATGGAGGATTTTTATTTTGAAGATGTAAATGAAGCAAAAGGAACAGAAAATAACATTGCACATCAAAATCAAATTGCATGTCCAAAAGCAGTAGGAGGAACCAAGGTTATTATCGTTAATGGAAACTAACGAAATGACGAAAACTAGGATTGTAAAAAACATTTTCGTTAACTGAAATAAATAAAAACTATAATTAAAAGAAAAAAATGATAACTAACTGAAACTGTATTGTGTGCTTACAAAACTAACTAAAACATATAAATATTATGGATGAAATTCCCTTAGTTTTTGTCTTTGTCAATGTCAGATTGATATGAAATCGATTTATTTCCCTCAAGCAATTTTAGCTGTTGTCACCATATGATATTTAACGGTCCGTCACTTTTCGTCACTTGTCGTTTAGAGTCGTCTTCTCGTCCCCACCCTACCTGGAAACATGGAGACTAAAGTTTATTATTTTATATATTATTATAATTTTGAATATACAAGAGACCAGCTGTAGAATAACTGTCCACTGTAGTGACCGGTATGCATGAAAGGTTAAACTTATTTAATCCTACACCTCAAGTGCTTTTACATCTTTATCACTAACTTAATACAACAATCAAACAATACTTTTTTCCTAAATTTAGCATTCAACCACAACAAATAAACAATGCAGTAAGTGAATTATACACAACGATGTGTTCATGTCAGTAGGGGTGTGTATTGGTAAGAATCTGGCGATACAATACAAATCACAATATTAGGACCACGATACGATATATTGCGATATATCACAAGAGTGTTAACAAGGCAATATTTTTTGTTTGTTTTGTTTCTTCTTCCAAGATATTATTTCCTGGAAAAAAATTTAACAATACCAGAATTATGCACAAATACTAAACACATTTTTATTTGATCAGAACAGGATTTAATATATCACAAAACTTTCCTCTGTAAAAATGAAATTTTGTTATAAATGCTAATAATAAATAAATACATAAAATGATATTTACAGACATTACAGTTTCAGATCCTGCTCAAATGTTCATATTCTATTAGTTGCGAAATGAATGTATAGTGTTCAGTCACTGAATCATCCAACGTCATAACATGATTTTTGTGCGATCCCAACAAAGGAATTAACATCTGCCTCTTTCAGACAGTAAAAAGTACTTTTAGGACAATTGAAATTACCATTATTTAACAAAAGAAGAGTTATCCATAAAAAGAAAAAAAAAACTACATGCATGACCTGCAATATCATAAAACTACCTTTTAGTATACGAACAACAGAGCAAAATACCCATTTAAATAAACACCTAAAAATATCGATATAGTACTTTTTAATATCGATACAGTATCATGAAATAAAATATCACGATATATTGCGGAAACCGATATTTTCTTACACCCCTACATAGCAGTACAGTCATACAGACTCAACAATTCAACAGTTTTCTTCAATGATTACAGCATTTTTATCAATACAACATTATCCATAAACAAACAGCCCTCATTGTCATTATTTTTACCTCCACCAAGCAGGTTATGTTTTTGCCAACGTTGGTCTGTCTGTCTGTGTCTGTCTGTCTGTCTGTGTGTGTCTGTGTGTGTGTGTGTGTGTCTGTCTGTGTCTGTCTGTGTGTGTGTGTGTGTCTGTCTGTCTGTCTGTCTGTCTGTCTGTGTGTGTGTGTGTGTCTGTGTGTGTCTGTGTCTGTCTGTCTGTCTGTCTGTGTCTGTCTGTCTGTGTGTGTCTGTGTGTGTGTGTGTGTGTCTGTCTGTGTCTGTCTGTCTGTGTGTGTGTGTGTGTCTGTCTGTGTCTGTCTGTGTCTGTCTGTCTGTCTGTCTGTGTCTGTCTGTCTGTCTGTCTGTCTGTGTCTGTCTGTCTGTCTGTGTCTGTCTGTCTGTCTGTCTGTGTCTGTCTGTGTCTGTCTGTCTGTCTGTCTGTGTGTGTCTGTCTGTGTCTGTCTGTGTGTGTCTGTGTGTGTGTGTGTGTGTGTCTGTCTGTGTCTGTCTGTCTGTGTCTGTCTGTCTGTCTGTCTGTGTCTGTCTGTGTCTGTCTGTCTGTCTGTCTGTCTGTGTGTGTCTGTCTGTGTCTGTCTGTGTGTGTCTGTGTGTGTCTGTGTGTGTGTGTGTCTGTCTGTGTCTGTCTGTCTGTGTGTGTGTGTGTGTCTGTGTGTGTCTGTGTCTGTCTGTCTGTCTGTCTGTGTCTGTCTGTCTGTGTGTGTCTGTGTGTGTGTGTGTCTGTCTGTGTCTGTCTGTCTGTGTGTGTGTGTGTGTCTGTCTGTGTCTGTCTGTCTGTCTGTCTGTGTCTGTCTGTCTGTCTGTCTGTCTGTGTCTGTCTGTCTGTCTGTGTCTGTCTGTCTGTCTGTCTGTGTCTGTCTGTGTCTGTCTGTCTGTCTGTCTGTGTGTGTCTGTCTGTGTCTGTCTGTCTGTGTCTGTGTCTGTGTGTGTGTGTGTGTGTGTGTGTCTGTCTGTCTGTCTGTCTGTGTGTGTGTGTGTGTGTGTGTGTCTGTCTGTCTGTCTGTCTGTCTGTCTGTGTGTGTCTGTCTGTGTCTGTGTCTGTGTGTGTGTGTGTGTGTGTGTGTCTGTCTGTCTGTCTGTCTGTCTGTCTGTGTGTGTGTGTGTGTGTGTCTGTCTGTCTGTGTGCAAGAGAACTCAAAAAGTGATGGACGGATTTGGATGAAAATTTCAGGAAATGTTGAGATTTTTTTTATTTTTTATTTTTTTATTTATTTTATTTTTTAAATTTTAATCATCATTATTAAATACTGTACCTCTCAGGAATCAATTCTTTATATCTTTTTTTAAACTGAATTATGTTTGATATTTGTTTTATCTCCACACACAATTTCTTCATAATTTTACTCCTCAGATGGTGAAACAGAAACTTTTTACATAAACATCCTGCAGACTAAAGGATCAGTGTACTGACCAACTCTAGAATTGCCAGATTTTCAAAATTCTAACACATTAGATGCGCTGCTTCAGCTTCTCCACTGTACAGAAAGCAGATGAACGTAACGTTGTGTCTTTTTTTGAGGCTTTCCTGGGTTTTCGAAATTAAAAACATTACTGTGAGTGCGGTGTATAACTCTCTAGCCGTGAACCTCGGAGTTGCTCTGTACGCGACACGCATCAGTAAACAGAGGGTCTGGAATCCAACTTTTCTGCTTGTGGTCTTTACTTAAAACTTAGATTGATACAAACAAAAGATGAATTTCTAAATTAAATAACATGATGGTCAAAAGACTGTGATGCTCCTGGGTTCCAGGCTTCCGGTTCTGCTTTTGTTTCTTTACGTTTTATAATCTTAGCAGCCAATAGGATTGCATCACACCATGATGTCAAGACTTATGGTATTATTACTTGATATTCATAAAATACACATAAATTATTAATAAGAAATCAAGTATAAATATGAATATGGATTTTTAACTGAAGCACAAAAAATGACTAACAATTACTACTATAGACAGAAGCTCATCACATCAAAAAGTCACAGCTGAAAAGTTTATATATATAGTCGAATTCAAGCGATTTATGTTGAAAACTAGAAAACTGAGCTTGTTCTCAGTTCTGAATCAGCTCATGAATCTTTTCTGCAAACTCCCATTTGATTTAACGATTACCAACAATAAACCAGTCATTAGTTGCTGCCCTGGTCTGAACCCCTGAGCAGCTGCATTTGTTGGCTGTTTATGGCCACAGTTTACTTGTTTATTTATCTGTGTTCACAGTAAAGCTTGGATTAGCTCGGGATGATTCCAGGACTCATGTTATTTGCACCGGCTGAGCCTTCCTGTACTTGCACGGAGCAGGTTTTTGTTTTATCCTCTTGCACTTTCACTCTGAGCTTCATTAAAAAGGTTTTTGTTGACCTCACATTACAGCTGCACAATACTGGCATGAATCAGACTTTTTTTTTTTTTTTTTTCGTCTGTTTGGATGGATTCAGATTTGGCTTGGTGCTCTGTGGTTTCATGAAATGATAAAACAAATAAGTCTCATGTTGAACTGTCGATGAAGAACCTGTTGTTTTGATCAGTGTAATCTCCTGTAGATGAAATGATTACATTGAACCGTTTGTCTCCCAGTTACAGGATGTGGTTGGGTCTGATTTGGTTCGATTGATAAATGGGTCAAGAGGTTTTTTTTTTTTTATACTTTGTTTTCATTTGTTTTATCAACAAACAGACAATACAACACACAGACCTGGGGTCACTGGTTGAACACAAAATATTTAAATCACAGACAGCAGTAACTGAGCATTGTTTTGTTTATAATCCAGCCATTTTCTCCAGTGCTTCAGGAAGATACTGTATGTTCCTTGTAGGGATGTAACGATTACCGGTGTACTGATAAACAGCAGTAAAATTCTCGATGGTTAGTATTACCGTTTAAATTGTAATTATCATGATAACCATGTTTGATTACTGCACTTTCAACACAAACTTGATATGGAAAATGGACAAACAATGGCAATAAGGTGCTATCTTTAATGCACACTTGTATGTTTGATGTTTACATGTGGATATGGATTTTGGATTTGTTTTATTTGTAATGACTCGTATGTGAACTGTTTACTGCAATAGCTGTAATGGCAACATACCTGATGGAAGCAGATGTTTGAAGAAAGGGGCAGGTATTATACGTTTTCTTCATCCTGCCCTTTTCCAATCATTTAGATTGGAATGAATAAATAAATGAAAATGTTAATATTTGAATGTTTCTGCCTGCAGAAAGTACATCATGCCTATTATTTTATTTGTTTTTGTTTTTGTTTTTTTTTTCAAAATACAACTTGGTTAAATTATTTCAGTGTGTGTATAAGTACTTTTGGAACATTTCCAGCACATTTCAACAATACCGTGATAATAATGATAACCGTGATAATTTCGGTCACAATAACCGTGATAGGAAATTTTCACATCGTTACATCCCTAGTTCCTTGAGTTGTAGGTAGTAAATCAGTCTTTCCATGGAGTAGATTTCCTCTATTATAGCCACTGCTTCTCACGGGGTGCATCCATTTTGAGCCAGTTCCTTGTAATGGCCTTTTTGGAAGCGATTATAAGAATTTTAAAGAGGTATTTGTCTTCTTTCTCTAATACATTTCCAGGTCGCAGTCCCAGCAAAAAGGAATTTGGGGTCCTTAGGAATCGGATCAAGAGTTATTTAATTAAATTTTCTGTGTGTACAGAGTCACATGAGAGGAGCTCCACCAATCAGATGGCTGCCTTTCAGAACGTCTCCATTGTCCTGAGATTAAAACGTAGAACAACTTCTGTGTTTTAGATGAAGTGTGGACAATGCACACTGTAAAAAAAAAATCTGTGATTTAACAGAATTTTTACTGTTTATTTTACAGATTTTTCCTGTATTTTTAAGATACAGGAAAATATCAATGAAATGACAAAAACAGACTGTGATTTTACATGTCAAATGTAAAATAACATGGAAAAACTATAACTGAATAACCATAAAATTTCCATTTTTTAAAAGATTTATTACTTTTTTCACAGAAAAATACAGTTAAAATACATTTGCAAATGTATCGTAATTTCACAAATATTTCTTTTCTATTTATGAGATTAAACTGTTAATTTAATGTTTAATACTGTGAAAAAAATAATGAAACGAGATTAAATTACTGACAATTAACCGTAAAAGAAGTATTTGTTCTGTCAGTTGAACCAGACTTGTTTGTTAATTGACAAATATCTTGTGTAATTACAGGAGGTTTCACAACAGAATGTTGAATAAATGTATTTTTGTGAATGTATAACATGTATAAGCACTGATAAACTGTCCAAATACAGTTTTTATCAGTGGATTGGACAACTGAGTCTCATTGAAAATTATGTATAGATATATATATATGTGTGTGTGTGTAATTTGATTGTTTTAATACATGTAAATATTCTTTATTAAACATTAAAAAGTCAAAAAATATGCAAAATCTCATGTAAAATTAGGGCAAAAAACTGTATTTTAATTATGGAAAATTACCGTATTTTTATGAGATGGTTTTCCGCTATTTAACAGTATTTTTTTGGGACCCTTGCTGCTGGAATAATACGGTTTTTTACGTGTTTTTTTTTTTTTTTTGTTACACTTTGAATAGTTTCATCAAGTCCAACCTAAGAAGGTACTGGATTGGATTCCAGCACCATGTGGGCCTTTATGTGTAGAGTTTACGTGTTCTCCTTATGTCTGTGTGGGCTCTGTCGTCCTCCCACCGTCCAAAGGCATCTATCTGAATAGGTCAAACCCTCACATGTAAGAAGCTCTTCATAAAATGGATCGATGGATCATGGTCACCTAGGGATGTAACCATATGAAAATTTCAAATCACGGTTATTGTGACCAAAATTATCACGGTTATCATTATTATCAAGGTATTATTGAAATTGTGCTCAAAATGTTCGAAAAGTACTAATACACACACTGAAATAATTTTGTAAATTGATGATAAATTTTGAATGCCTTAAGTTGTTTTCCGGTTTTTATTTAATTCAATTTAATTTTGTTTACAGTAGCGGAAAATGTTTTAAGAGGGCAAGGTGATTTATGGCCAGCATTGCAGATGTAGCTGCATTTTTCCCAATATAAGTAAAGTTGGAATGGAAACAATGCACTTCTTTTTTAATTGTCTGCATCAGTCAATGTGGCAACAAGTAGAGTGAAGAAAATCATTAAATATTTAAATATCGCAAGTCATATCGTTATCACAATATTCAATAATGTTATCACATATGACATTTCTTTCTAATATCATGCAGCCCTACTATTGGGCATCTGAGCAGAAATAACATCATGCAGCCCCTCACATGATTTTACAAATGACACAAACAAGATACTGGAGGAAATGACAGAACATATCAGCCTTAGTTTATGCAGACTACGAATCTGAAATCCTCCAACTAAAATATTAACCCTTTAAGTGCCAAAGTCGCAATATCGCAACAAGCAACAAAACTGAATGAGCTTTTGAAATCTTGATATCCAAATTGAATGTTAAAAAAAAAAAAACTCTGGTGCCTAAATGGTTAAATACTATTACAAATGAGTGAGGAACCCACAGTGTTTGTCATGGCTCAACTGTTTGGGCTTATTCCACATCTGAGCAGCTGCTGAGGGATCCTGATGACTTCCTGTCTGTAACACCACTGACCTGGTCTGGGCCTGTGGAGGATTCTTAAATATCCTGTGGATTCATACTCAGAGCCCAAGTCTTCAATTAAATCTGACTAGAACGTTGAAAGGGTCTCACATCCTTCCTCCTCTCTTCACCCTCCATTTTTGTCCGTCTGACTGTTGACGTGATTGAATGACACATCTGACATTAATTGCGTGTTGACATGCTTGTCGCTGTTTTCTTCTAAACATTATCTCATGACAAACACCTTGCGGCATCGTGCTCTACTTCATGTTTGTGACAGCGCTCGTCGACCAGCGACGGCCTTTGACTTATTGGAAATTCAATGTGACACGCAGCGGGGGCTGAACCCCCAAGCCCCATCCAATGACCCGTTAATGGGTTCCAGAAATACTGAGCCAACCAGGGAACCCAAAGGCAGACGAGTCAGACCCCAGCAGCAGAGCAAAACCAGCACTGACACTAACACTGACACTGACACTGACACCAAAACCAGCGCTAACACCAAAACCAGCACTGACACTAACACCAACACTGACACCAAAACCAGCGCTAACACCAAAACCAGCACTGACACTGACACCAAAACCAGCGCTAACACCAAAACCAGCGCTGACACTAACACCAACACTAACACTGACACCAAAACCAGCGCTAACACCAAAACCAGCACCGACACTAACACCAACACTGACACTGACACCAAAACCAGCGCTAACACCAAAACCAGCACTGACACTAACACCAACACTGACACTGACACCAAAACCAGCGCTAACACCAAAACCAGCACTGACACTAACACTGACACTGACACCAAAACCAGCGCTAACACCAAAACCAGCACTGACACTAACACCAACACTGACACTGACACCAAAACCAGCGCTAACACCAACATGTGACACCAAAACCAACACTAACAGTGACACCAACACTAATACAACACCAGCACTGACCCTAACACTAACACTGACACCAAAACCAGCGCTAACACCAAAACCAGCACTGACACTAACACCAACACCAACACTGACACCAAAACCAACACTGACACCAAAACCAGCACAGACACTAACACCAACACTGACACCGACACCAAAACCAGCAAAGACACTTACACCAACACTAACACTAACGCTGACACCAACACTAACACCAAAACCAGCCCTGACACTAACACCAACACTGACACTGACACCAAAACCAACACTAACACCAAAACCAGCCCTGACACTAACACCAACACTGACACTGACACCAAAACCAACACTAACACCAAAACCAGCACTGACACTAACACCAAAACCAACATTAACACTGACACTAACACCAACACTGACACTAACACTGACACCAAAACCAACCCTAACAGTGACACCAACACTAATACAACACCAGCACTGACACTACCACTAACACTGACACTAACACTGACACCTAAACTGACACTGACACTAACATTGACACCAACACCATCACAACACTAACACAGACACTAACACTGACACTAAGGCCAAAGACACACCAACCCAACTGCAGATCTTCACCAGTAATGGTAGCTCGATTATCAGTCGGCTCCTAGTCTCCTTGACTAGGGCTGGGTAAAAAAATCGGTTTGATTGATTTTGAATCGATTTCTTTTTAATTTTGCGTAATCGATTAATGGTGGATGAAATCGATTTTTCAGAGCAGGACTGCGACTAAATGACCCGGACACCACCGACGCGGAAGTGCGGCCGGGTCCGTCTCGCAAGCGCCTCTCACGGAGATGGGGCGTCTTGGTTGTGCTTGTGATGGTTCTGGTGCGGGAGGAACGCGTAGGAATGGTGTGAAAACCCCTCTGTGGAAGGTCCTCCAGGCCTCAAACTGGAACCCGCAGTGTGGAGGAACTGGCTGGCGGAGGCGGGTCGCATAAGCCAGTCATTCTAGGAATATTAACTTTGATCACCTGTGGCTGAGGGCGGAGTTAGAGGAATGGTAAAGCGGAAATCATGAAGCTCCGCCCACCCTCCCCCTCCAGTGAGTTTCTTGTACCAAGGGCCCAACATGAGTCTGTTTTAGGGGGGTTAAAGCTGGTGTCAGTGCCCCAGGGTGACAGTAATGTCCCTAAGGCTGGAAGCAGCAGGTATAAAACAGAATAAAGATGATGCAGAAGTCCGTTCTGAGCCACTGGAGAAACATGGACATGTTTGTGTTCATTATTTCAGAGCAGATTCATCTGTTTACTGCTGAAATGTCAGATTTATTTCCTTTCTAATATCAATATTGATTCTGTGTTGCATGGCTGCAGTAGTCAAATAATTAAGTTACAACTCAGAATTGTACTTTGGTATCACTAAATGAATCTGAATCAATCAATTAATACTGAATCAAATCGCAATTAATCGATTCAGAACCTTATGAATTGAAATCGAATTGATTAAGGAAATTTGCCATGATACCCAGGCCTATCCCTGACAGTCAAAAAAGTGTGAAGAACACACCAAATCCACTACCGACTTCAGCATACGTTCTGCACCTGCATGAAACGAAAAACCGAAAAGTGACAGAACATCTCTCTGGACTGAAACACAGAGCTCACAGTCGTCAGTCATTGTTGTCAGCAGAGAGGGTTGAGTAGTCCAGAAGGGCTGTTGATGTTGTACTTGTTGAATGGATGGTTAGTAATAAGAAGATACTGGTGTTGTCAGCTGTCAGCTTCTTCTCGTGGAAGAAGAAAGATGTCACAGATGAAAACTGAGGAGAAATCGCACTATGCTAACAATGCTAACAGTGTTCACTTCATGGAATGAATGAAGTCCATAGTCAACACTGACTGGCACTCATTCAGATCCAATATGAGCAGTGAACGGACTATTGTAGAAGACAGTAATAGTGTGAAGTACCTTGGCAGAGCTGTAGTCACTTGGAAACTTCTTCACTGATTCACTAGTCCAGGCCTATCCCTCCACCAATCAGATTGGTCCGACTGAACGACTGGTAGTGGACGATTACACATGTTGAATCGGCTGAAAAGACTGGAGACGGCATTAACGGCGGCCAATCACACAGAGCACACCAAACAGACTCATGTCACTGACCTCACCAGACTGACGACGACGTCCGACTGCCAAAAATGGGGTTGGCGTGTCTTCACCTTTACACCAACACTAACACCAACGGTCCATCCGTCTATCGGTTAATCAATTAATCTGTGAATTTGGAAATAAATGTTCAATTCAAGCTTCTTTTATCCATTTCTCAACGAATTATGAGTGTGAATTTTGCACAGGTACTTCTTTTATAATGAATAATTATTATTAACTTACACTATAAATAGTATACATAATAGTTTTTTTAAAAAGTTGTGGAATCAACTTTTTCCCAAACAAATAATGTTTCATTTTTAAAGATTATTAGAAGATTATAACAGTAAATTGTTTATCGCTGCATCAGATACCTTCAGAGCTGAAACTGTTGACCTGTTTAGTTATTCAGATTTCTTAGAAACTCTTTTTAACAGGAAGGTTTCATTGCAGATGTGTGAAACTTCTAATGATGTTATTTTGCTCATTGTTTTTTGCTCACAAAGCCAGAGAACCATAAAATATTTTATTGAAGCTGAGACACGATTTTCATCATCATTTTCATTGCATATAAAATGTCAAATTTTGTATTAAAGGACAATATGAGTTAATTAGAGTTTAATTAAGTTTGAGTAAGATCAAACAAAGATGGTAGAAACCAAAAAATAACATCTAATTCAGAAATAATGCGAGACTAAATGAACAGAAATGAACAAAAGAAAAGTTGAGGTTCACGATCTGAGATGTGAAACATGGAAACAAGATGTGATGATGAAATGATGATCTTTGTTTTTTAAGTGATTTTTCAGACCTTGTAAACATGCTGCACATGATCCTTAGTGTTTCTTAGATGTTCAACAGGTAGAATTAATGGCTCAATGAAAAATAAGCTACTAGTGACATATAATGCATATGTAATGCACATACATTCAAGTACTTAAGGAGTTTGTAACGTCTATGAATGTTTCCCATGTCATTTTTATGAGAAAGTCAAGGACAAGTTCTGTACTGTACCTTATAGGTGACCCAGAAGAAACGATCAAATTCCATATTTTCATGGTATTTTCCAGTGTTGAATGTCAGTGTCTTCACCAGCTCTGTGGTCTGTAGTTTGAGTTTTCTGTTACCGTTCAGAACAACATAGTGATGAATGTTTTCTAGGTGTCAGGATTCTTCAGACTTCAACCTATAAAACATGTGTAGAATTGTGCAGGTGATCCCGTGTTCTGATGCCTGTTCTACTGTTTCTTTGTCCAGTTTGTGTGGAATCATCCCAGGTCTGAGCAGCATCCTCCTGCCTCGAATGAACCCCTTCGTCCTCATCAACATGGCAGGAGCGCTGTCTCTGTGCATCACCTACATGCTCATAGAGATCAAGTAAGGACCTGTTTCTGCATATGCATTCGTATATGTGTTTGTGAATCTATATGTGTATGTACACGTATATGTTACTGTACATGTATACACATATGTATATGTATGTTTCTGTACACACACACACACACACACACACACATATATACATATACAGTACTTAAGAACAAACCACGACGTTCGTGGATCAGGAGGTCTTTTCCAGGACCCACATGTTCCTGCGGTGGCCGCAAGTAGAACACATTACGGTGTTATTAGGGTCCCTTATGACATTCACATGAACGGATGCACAGACAGAGATTCACACAGCGCTCTTAAGGTGGATGTAAGGTGTTTATAGGCAGTAGTGTGACATTTGTATGCCATTCGTGGCATTCTTTGAGGGATCGAATACAAATTTTCAAGACGGAGTGAATGACTGGACTCAAACATACAGTGCAGAAGGAAATAAAATGTTTTATTAATAGAAAAATAAACTTGAAACAAATCTGCAGAGATAATGCACAGTCCACCGGGACGAGGATCAGGGTGATGGATGTGAGTGTCAGACAGTTAGTGTTTTTAACTTTCACTTCTCTATTATTCTTGTGTGTATTTGTTTTATTCTTATACCTTCTACTTCAAATGTCTTCATCTGATGTCTTATTAACACTCCTAATTTCTAACAGTACAGGTCAGTTTTCATGCAGTAATGTGTGATTTCAGCACCATGGACAGTGCACGATCCCAAACACAGAAAACGCACATTCACAAAAGGCTTAATGTAAAAATAGGTTAACATAGTTTAATGTTTGAAAAGGGCATCAATAATCACCAAATTATGTGTGGACATCTCTAATGCTGGGATACACTACAGTGCCTCCGTGACCGTCTGGAGGATGAAGTGGTTCAGAAAATAAGTGAATGAATGAAATGATGAATGAACAGTACTCTAAGATGAAACTATGTTAAGTTTATGTGCAAAGGTGAAAGTGGACATGACTACAGATGTCCACACAAACTTTGGTACTGATTGATCACTTGTGTTTTTACCTCCGCCAAGGAGGTTATGTTTTTGCCGGCGTTGGTCTGTCTGTCTGTCTGTGTGCAAGATAACTCAAAAAGTTATGGACGGATTTGGATGAAAATTTCAGGAAATGTTGATAATGGCACAAAGAGCAAATGATTAAATTTTAGTGGTGATCGGGGGCGGGGGGGGTGGGGCACTGATCTGCCTTGGCGGAGGTCTGCGCTCTCCGAGTGCTTTTCTAGTTTATTAGGTGCTTTAGAATGTCCCTCTTCCTCTGCTGCTGTCGGACTGAAACAGCATAATATCTTCCTACCATCGACTTGTGAGCGCGGTGAGTTTCACGTAGGGCTGACGTGCATTGACTTTACGATAAAATAAATCAAGAAGTGGCTGTATAGTTTGACTTTGAGTTAGTACGACTCAAAATCATGTCATTTTCTCACGGCAACCTCAAGATGCTCTTGCATTTTGAACGGCGGCCGTACCAACTTTGTAAGATGGCCGTAAGAAACTACTGCTCCCTCTACGAATGTCTGCAAACTCCAGAACTTGTACGAACTGTGAGATTCGTACAAACCCACCGTTTGTACGAAGCTTTGTGACTGAGGCTTAAAGAAGCATCAGTAATAACCTCATTAACTTGGAATATTATTGAGGAAAATAGCAACATTTTACTCGCCAAAAATTCTGATTATTTGTACACAAATCCATCCTCTTTTCTTTCCTCAAAAAGAGTTCAACTCCTCTGTTGTGCAGATTATCCCTGTGGGTACCTGGGGTACCGGGTACTGGGGGTACCGGTCGTAGTTAGTGCAGTGAAAGTGACAGACGTATCCTTTTCCTGGTTGTGACCAGCTTGCTAACTTTGGAATTGTCCAACCTTTCTTAACGATGTCCAGCTTTTCTGGAAAAGTCCATCTTGAAAATGGCTTTGACAATAAATCTGCATCCAAATCCATTTCTTCTCCTCCTTCAGCCGTTGTGTTTTGACTAAACAGCTGTTAAACCAACACAACTATATTTCTGTTCGTGTAGCTCGTTACAGATGCAGTTTGCTAGCTTGGCTAGTCCACTCTCTGACTATCCAATCACAGGGAGTGAATACGCTGACGTTACCGTACGCCTGCTAGAGGGCTTTGGTGTCGCCAACTCAAAATTTGATTGGTTGAAGAAACCGTTTCATCGACACTTCTGTTTTGTTAGAGGGCCTGCAGAACTGACTGTGAAGGCCTCCAGACAGACTTCTGTGACTTTGACCCTGCCTGGTAACAAATGATGGCTGAAATGTGATTGGTTAAATGTTTTAATATGAAAATACACGTGTGGAAGCAGCACAACCAGAGAGAAAAGCTATGAAAGGAAGCAGACAGACCATTTGGAATTTTTTTATAATATTCATGGTCAAAATATAATTACCATCAGTCTGTGATTCAGATATTTTTTTAGGCTGTGATGGCCCACCACTGCTAAAAGCCTAATATTGTATTTTAATGGATGATAAATTAATAGTTATGTAATAATTAATGAATACTTTAACATGAACACATTATTACATTATTGCCAGACACATTAGTTAACTGTTAACTATTATTTACCTATTTACCATAAAATAAATGAATATTTATTAACAAAATATAATAAAACAGAATTATCATTTATTTTAAAGAGACTGATCAGTAGTTGATTAATTTAAGTCATTTTAGATCTAATAACAATTATTTTTATACAAGTACTTTTAATTAAAAACCACAGAATCCTTTTGAGAGTTAGAGAAATGAATGTTGTTAAAAAAAGAACTATAAAACTATCCAACCAGACAAATGTGTTTGTATACGTTACAGAACAGGTCAGCGCTGTCAGACTGAACTTCTCCAAATACATTTTGGAAGGTTCTGGAACTGAACAGCTGTTTCCGTGTGCTTTAAGGGCTGAATATGAGACATGTATTTATACTCCGTGTGCATGTAGTTCTTGGATAATTAACACGTCACATGAATACTTCAGAAACACACTGGTACTGATGTGTTAGATGACAGGAACAGGCTTTGGCTTTGTGTTCCTCTTCACGGTTTTACACACAGTTTTATTTTTGTGCCTTTGCTGTGTTTGTTGTGTGTTTCTTCAGTAATTATAATGCGGTGGACACGGCGTCAGCGGTCGCCATCGCCCTCATGACGTTCGGAACCATGTACCCCATGAGTGTTTACAGTGGGAAAGTACTGCTGCAGGTCAGACGTTCTATCTACAGCTTCACATGACAACACTTACCATGATATTTATGTTTGATGATTCTAACTGTCTGTGCGTGTCATCCTCAGACCACGCCTTCTCACATCATCGGCCAATTGGACAAACTGCTCAGAGAGGTAAGAAAAATGACACCTGTGATTTTAATCAAGAAAAAACTGCCGTCAAACCATCAAATTAGAGGCGCGCGTCAGATTTTTTTGTCCCGAACTAGTTTGAGTTGAATATCTAAGGATGGTTTCTTATTGGCCAGTGTCCTCTGTTTGTGTCCAATCAGGTGTCGACTCTAGACGGAGTCCTAGAGGTCCGGAACGAACACTTCTGGACCGTCGGCTTTGGATCCCTGGTACGTAGACCTTCGACATGTTGGACCAGGACCTGACCTGGGTTGTCCTGATGTTCCCCATCTCATCATTCATTCATCAGACCATCGATCTGTTCATCCACAGGAAATGATGGAACAGATCAGTCACACAGTTTTTGGGTTAACAACACCAACCCTAACATACTGTTCAACCCAGCCCATGAACCTCCTCAAAACAAGCATCTATACCAAATGTTGAACTATTTAAGAGTAGGGCTATGTATCGGCAAGAATCTGGTGATACGATACAAATCACAATACTAGGATCACGATACGATATATCACTATATATCGCAATACTGTTAAAAGGCAATTTTTTTATTGGTTTTGTTTCTTTTTCTTTTTTAAAATATTATTTCCTAGACAAATTGAATTACATCAAAAATCTGCACAAATACTAAACACATTTTTATTTGATCAGAACAGGACCTAATGCTATATCACAAAATGTTCCTGTGTTAAAACTGAAATTCTGTTTTACAGACATTACCGTTTCAGATCCTGTTCAAATGTTCAGATTCTATTAATTCAGAACTAACATCATAGCATTATTTTTGTGCAATCCCAACAAAGGAACTAACATTATTTAATAAGAGTGTTAAATGATAATAAATAAAATACAAACAAAAAAGAAAAACAAAAAAACAAAAATGAACCTCCACAATATCTGCATTTGGGTAAATACCTAAAAATATCGATTACAGTACTGTTTAATATCGATACAGTATTGTGAAATGAAATATCACTATATATTGCAGAACCGATATTTTCTTACAACCCTATAGGAGTATCGTAGTGACTAATATAATACATGGGTGGGTAATCTCTCATTAATATTCCATAGTGTACTATTTAGTTTCTGCTATCAGACAATGTCTGTCTTATTTTCACCATAAAAAACTGGCAAAAAGAAATAAAAGTCATAAAAACTTCACAGCCATGATGATTCAAATGTATACTATAAACTCTATATCAGATTTGGTCAAATTTGGTCTGAACAGGTTAAAAAGTTGTACAATAATTTGTAGAACGTGGACAAAGTAGATGTAGATGTTCCTTTTTGTACATGTTGAGTAACCTTAGACTTTAAAATCACCATAAAAATCATTTTATTTCATGTAATTTAGGGCAGGGGTTCCCAAAGTGGGGGTTGCAACACTCCAGGGGGCCATGAGATGATTTTCAGAAATCTCTTGTTGTGATCCCTGAGGTGGTTACGACTGATTAAGAGCAGTGCTGTTGAACCTGTACTTTGAAGGAAGGATGTTGATATTATGAGTTTCAAGGAAGTGCTTTTACTTTGAAAGGGTAAAGATTTCATTAATATGACATGAACAACAGCTTAACACCGACAAACAGGTATGGCATCCTTGGGCCTACAGGTTTGACTAATGGTGTCACATTAATAAAAATGGACATAAAAAAGACCAATAAATGTAAAGTAGACACATTAACCTGAGTAAACATTACATGACCCCCCCCCCCCCAACCCCTTCACATAAAACAGAACACAATGAGTAAAATGTCAAGTACCCACAATGCAATGCAGCAAATATGCCACAGTATCATTGTGTGATTCCTGTGCGCACATTGTTACCTCCGCCAAGGAGGTTATGTTTTTGCCGGCATTGGTCTGTCTGTTTGTCTGTCTGTCTGTGTCTGTTTGTCTGTCTGTCTGTCTGTCTGTCTGTCTGTCTGTCTGTCTGTCTGTCTGTCTGTCTGTCTGTCTGTCTGTCTGTCTGTCTGTCTGTGTCTGGCTGTCTGTCTGTCTGTCTGTGTCTGTCTGTCTGTCTGTCTGTGTCTGTCTGTCTGTCTGTCTGTCGGTCTGTCTGTGTCTGTCTGTCTGTCTGTCTGTCTGTGTCTGTCTGTCTGTCTGTCTGTGTCTGGCTGTCTGTCTGTCTGGCTGTCTGTCTGTCTGTCTCTCTGTCTGTGTGCAAGATAACTCAAAAAGTTATGGACGGATTTGGATGAAAATTTCAGGAAATGTTGATACTGGCACAAGGAACAAATGTTTAAATTTTGGTGGTGATCAGGGTTGGGGGCACGGAGGCCCACTGATCTGCCTTGGCAGAAGTCTGCGCTCTCCGAGTGCCTCTAGTTTTTAATGTTTCAGTCATTTCGGGGCTAGTGGGTGTCTCCGGTCTCTGGCATCATTATTTTTGGGGTCGCGAGTTTAAAAGTTTGGGAACCCCTGATTTAGGGTGTTTTCACCACTGATAAATGTCAAAAACAGATCCCATTGGAGCAGAACCCTATGTAAGGGTTAAATAATTTACAGATTATTTTTTATTTTGAGCCAAATTTTGCATATTTACCTGAGAATGACTCTTCAGTAAGAGGCCATTGAACTTGTGTGCTCTATCATCAGTGTTAAATAATGAAAAGTGAAACAAAAGCAGGTGTTAAAATATAGGGATGCACCGATACCACTTTTTCCAGACCGAGTACGTGTACTTACATTTGAGTACTTGCTGATATGAGTACCGATACGAGTATTTAATAATCCCATTCCAGTTGTTAGTTCCTTTTGTAAATGTGCTTTATTGTCGTTGTCATTAGTCTGACTGGAACAAAGTGCTGCTACTGACATTTAATGTATTGGAATGCGCGTTTGTCAATTAATCCACCAGGGGGCGACGCTCTGAATTAACCATACTGGACAAATACCACGAAGAGGAAAGTTTAATGAGAAGAAGAAGAAAGTCAGTAATAACAAACATGGAGACGACAGAGGAAACACTAATGTGATACTAATGTTGCATTTTCTCTGGTAAGGTTTAAAAGTTTAGCTTCAGCAGGAAGAGAAAAGACAAATGAGCCACAAGTTTGGTTTTCACTTCCGCTGGTGGTGGTCCGCACCGCTCCGTACCTCCATAGTATTATCAGTAGGATGTAAACCGGTCCAGCCCTGGGTAGTTGTCCTAAATGTGTCAGTAGTTTTTCTCTAACTCCCACAGTGGCTCTTTGAACAGATCCTCTACCTCCACAGTTCTGCTGGTATTCTCTGTCTGGGTACTCATCCTCCATCAGCTGGAAAACAGATGGAATGTACGCAGAGGACGGACAGAACGCTGCGTCTGTATCTGTCTGTGTCTGAACGCTACTGTCAGTCAGCCTTACTTTTATCACCCTCATTTATTTGGTTCAGTCTCCACACTCTTCACACTCACACACATTATTCCTCCTCCTCGTACCTGCTGCACTGAACTGGGAATGTCACACAGCTGTAAGTGGTATTGGTGCATTTGTATCAGATTACTTTTACAAGTACAAGTACACACACAGAGTATCGGAGCCGATGCCTATACTGGTATTGGATTGGTGTATCCCTAGTTTGTACAAATGTTCAAAGGCCAGCTTGTGGACCTGACATTACACTCTACTGATCTTACAGATGGATGAACCCATTCCTGAGAAAGCCAGGCAAACAAATATACTCTGAGCGCTTTAAGTGTCAATGTACAAACACAGACACCCATGGGAAAAAAATCTGAACATTAAATTTTGCCTGTGAAACAAAAACCCAGTGATTAAAATCAAATTATACCCAATAAAGATTCCCTTTAAAAAAAAAAAAAAAAAAAAAAAAAAAGCTTTAAGAGACCCAAAAACAAAGAACACAGAAAATTTTGGGATTCCCAAAATTATGGCAGAACATGGATAATGCACATCCTGCCAAGTTGAATATGTGGAGTTGACATTGAATCT
>NC_043971.1:52906506-52909006 GCF_902148855.1 Sphaeramia orbicularis
AATTCCAGCAGTTCCAGTCCAATGAACAGCTTGAAATTGTACAGAGGTAAGCAGTGAACTGCCAGAGGTAAAAAGGTCAGGTTAAACAAAACTGAAAAATAATGTACATTTCAGAATGATACAAAAAGGCGAACAACAAATGGGTGAACAACTGAAAGCAGTTCTGCAGCAGTGGAGGTTGATCAAGTCTGGAAAGTTGGTGGTTCAATTCCTGCAGGTGTCCCAACATTTGTGAATTCCTTCCACCCCCTGTGTCTGCAGAACAGGAGTGTGGAACACACTGTGGTACCAGACCCATGGAGCAGGACTGGAACAGGACTGGACTGAAGAAAGGAGTGTGTTACTGTAAAAATGGAAAAGAGGAAAAGAATGAACCAGAGAAGAGAGACAGAGCATCAGAAGAGGGAAAAATGGAGGTGTGTCCTCCAGAGAAATGTTCTAGAAAGTCCAGGTGTCAGTCAGTCCAGTTTCCTTCAGCATCCAAAGGCACTGAAACTGGACTGGAAATGCAGACAGAAGAGGTCTGGAAGAAGCACAGACACAACAGAAGAAGAAGAAGAGTTTAGGACAGAAAACAGCTGGAGTGAGAGGAGACTGACAGGACAACAGCTGAAAGAAGAGAGAAGAGAGAGGAGGAGGAAGAGAGGAGGTCATAGAGGAGGAGGAGAGGAGACTGACAGGACAACAGCTGAAAGAAGAGAGAAGAGAGAGGAGGAGGAAGAGAGGAGGTCATAGAGGAGGAGGAGAGGAGACTGACAGGACAACAGCTGAAAGAAGAGAGAAGAGAGAGGAGGAGGAAGAGAGGAGGTCATAGAGGAGGAGGAGAGGAGACTGACAGGACAACAGCTGAAAGAAGAGAGAAGAGAGAGGAGGAGGAAGAGAGGAAGAGTTTACACTGAACAGAGTGAACAGATGAGTTTACACTGAACAGAGTGAACAGATGAGTTTACACTGAACAGAGTGAACAGATGGGTTTACACTGAACAGACTGAACAGATGAGTTTACAATGAACAGAGTGAACAGATGAGTTTACACTGAACAGAGTGAACAGATGGGTTTACACTGAACAGACTGAACAGATGGGTTTACACTGAACAGAGTGAACAGATGAGTTTACACTGAACAGAGTGAACAGATGAGTTTACACTGAACAGAGTGAACAGATGGGTTTACACTGAACAGAGTGAACAGATGAGTTTACACTGAACAGAGTGAACAGATGAGTTTACACTGAACAGAGTGAACAGATGGGTTTACACTGAACAGAGTGAACAGATGAGTTTACACTGAACAGAGTGAACAGATGGGTTTACACTGAACAGAGTGAACAGATGGGTTTACACTGAACAGAGTGAACAGATGAGTTTACACTGAACAGAGTGAACAGATGGGTTTACACTGAACAGACTGAACAGATGAGTTTACACTGAACAGAGTGAACAGATGAGTTTACACTGAACAGAGTGAACAGATGAGTTTACACTGAACAGAGTGAACAGATGGGTTTACACTGAACAGAGTGAACAGATGAGTTTACACTGAACAGAGTGAACAGATGGGTTTACACTGAACAGAGTGAACAGATGAGTTTACACTGAACAGAGTGAACAGATGGGTTTACACTGAACAGAGTGAACAGATGGGTTTACACTGAACAGAGTGAACAGATGAGTTTACACTGAACAGAGTGAACAGATGAGTTTACACTGAACAGAGTGAACAGATGGGTTTACACTGAACAGACTGAACAGATGAGTTTACACTGAACAGAGTGAACAGATGAGTTTACACTGAACAGACTGAACAGATGAGTTTACACTGAACAGAGTGAACAGATGGGTTTACACTGAACAGAGTGAACAGATGAGTTTACACTGAACAGACTGAACAGATGAGTTTACACTGAACAGAGTGAACAGATGAGTTTACACTGAACAGAGTGAACAGATGGGTTTACACTGAACAGAGTGAACAGATGAGTTTACACTGAACAGACTGAACAGATGGGTTTACACTGAACAGAGTGAACAGATGAGTTTACACTGAACAGAGTGAACAGATGAGTTTACACTGAACAGAGTGAACAGATGAGTTTACACTGAACAGAGTGAATAGATGGGTTTACACTGAACAGACTGAACAGATGAGTTTACACTGAACAGAGTGAACAGATGAGTTTACACTGAACAGAGTGAACAGATGAGTTTACACTGAACAGAGTGAACAGATGAGTTTACACTGAACAGAGTGAACAGTTGCAGGTTTGAGGGTCCAGAACCCCTTCTTCCAGTCCTCAGTAGTTCCACTGGTGCTGTTTCGTGGTCCAGACAAGCCTCTGTTTCTGGTTCTGAAGTCTCACCACTGGCTTTAGCTGCAGCTGGACCCATTAAACAACAACGACAACATCACATTACAATGAAAAAGATCATAAATGTAAAGAGCAACTAAACAGTATAGCTTGGTTAGGGGGCGACAGGGAAAGAGGAAGGGGGGGTGAAA
>NC_043971.1:52914006-52937465 GCF_902148855.1 Sphaeramia orbicularis
GGAATTGTACACCTCCAGCGTGATCAGTTCTTAATGATTCTCTCATTTCCCAGCACGATGTTTTCTGGTTTTCCCTACATCACGTCGTGGTACATAATTACATCACATGACATGAAATGTTTAAACAGCCAGGAATAAGCGATCCACAGCTTGGCTACATTTCACCAGAAGAGACGACAATAATGCTGCGTGTAATCAGTGTCGTGCTGTAACTTCATGTAAGCGTCCAAATACCAGCAGCACGCTCAAGCATTTGTCGACCCGGCGTGGAATTAAATTCTAGGAGTGTCACATGTTCAACCATAAAAATGTTAATGTTTACAAACCACCCTTTCACACAAAATATGCACAACCTGAAATGTCGTCAGCGAAGCAAGGGTGATGTGACCAATATTCTGTCTGTTACTCAATGTTTTGTGTATTTGTAGATCCACTGTGGTCTGTACGTTGGAATGTTCGTGTGTAAATAATAAACTGAGGCAGAATATTGTTAAAATTACACTTATATTTTCTTTAGAAATTTCAGTTTGTTCATGTGATCCACATTTTTAAGGAAACTTTGTAGATGTAAACACTTTCATAATGTAATCTTACTTTTTTAAACCGTTATTATGTTACTGGTCCGGCCCACTTCAGATCATATTCGGTCTGAATGTGGCCCCTGAACTGAGTTTGACGGCCCTGCTCGAGTCCACCTTTGGTCCAAACCACCGCCACAGGACCGGGACCATAAAGATAAGATACTTGTTTATTGTCATTATCAAGGTTATAATAGTCTGGATTTTTCATTATAGTTTAGTTTTATTTCATTTTGACTTTTTTTTCTCTAATTCAGTTAGTTTTATTTCGTTTTTGGAGCAGGTTTGATAGTTTTTATTAGATTTTGTTATTTTCTAAATGCGTACTTTTAGTTTAGTTTTAGGTTAGTCGTCTCTTTTCTTCTCTGTCGTCGTATTCAAATAAATCCCAGACAGGACTCTGCTGCTTTCTCCCAACTTTAGTCTCCATGTTTCCAGGTAGAGTGGGGACCAGAAGACGACTGGAAACCACAAGTGACGGACTAAAAAGTGTCGTATGGTGCTTGCAGCTAAAATCGAAATAAATTGATTTTGTATCAATCCGACATTGACAAAGATGAAAACGAAGGGAATTTTATCCGTAATTTTTTACATGTTTTAGTTTTGTAAGCACACAATGCAGTTTCAATTAGTTATCATTTTTTTCTTTTAAGTCTAGTTTTTATTTACGTCAGTTAACGAAAATGTTTTTACAATTCTAGTTTTCGTCATTTCGTTAGTTTTCGTTAATGATAATAACCTTGGTCATTATACAGAATGTACAATGAAATTTAGGCGCACTATCAGCAAAGAAACATGTATTTAGGGATGTAACGATTACCGGTATAACAATAAACCGCAGTGAAATTGCAGACAGTTAGTATTACCATTTAAATTCCAATTATTATGATAACCGTGTTTGATTACCACACTTTTAGGGGAAAAAACAAAATGTAAAGCTATGCTTTTATGTCAAATATTTGAGTATAGTTTTTATTTATTACAAATTTGATTTTCTATACCTAATATTTGGAACCAATATTCACTTTTAAAGTTTTTGAAAAGGTTCATTAAGCATCTTTGTGTTATTTATGCAATAAATTATATACATTTTTCAAATCTGATTTTATATATTTTTTGTGTTTTCTGTTCTTTTATGTTTTTATAGTAGGTTAAAGTGGAAAAAATAATAGACAGATGATATAAATGAAGTTGTGCTGAAAAAAAAAACAGATCCCAAACATGGATATAGTAAACATTTGTTTATATAGTATATAAAGGCAAAATCAAAAGGACTGAAAAACGGACAAAATAGGCTCAGACCACTAAGGGTTAATATTTGAATGTTTCTGCAACAGAAGGTACTTTGTGCCAATTATTTTATTTGCTTGTTTTTTTTTTTGTTTTTTGTTTTTTTAATATAACTTGGTTAAATTATTTCAGTGTGTGTATTAGTACTTTTTGAACATTTTGAGCCCAATTTCAACAATACCATGATAATAATGATAACTGTGATAATTTTGGTCACAATAACCATGATATGAAACTTTCATATCGTTACATCCCTACATGTATATAAAACCCATCATCAGAAAGTGGTATACTGTGTGAAAACTATGAAATAAAAACATTTTTAATGCCACTAATCAGATGTTTCCTCACATTTTAACATACTCTAATACTAGTTATTACTCACTTCATGGAGATAATTTGCAAAAAAAACCCAAAACCTTTTTGTTCAAGAAAACTGTTAATTACAGTCTAATAACAATTAGCAACTGATTTACACAAAAGCATGTCTCTGCAGATCAGGTTTATCAAGAAAAACAAAATTATAGTAATGGTATGGATTGCAGTGTATGAGATGGTGCAGAAGTGTCCACTGTGTTGGCTGAAATGGAAGTGAAACAACCAAACCCATGAATATACCAGAGAACAGCTGCAGAAGAGCTGTGCACTGGAGTGAGCACGGTGCATGAAATTTAAGTGTCTCTACATTTTATTTAAGTGTCAGCAAACAATAATATCTGTAAATATGAGGAATCCAGCCAACCCTCCATTTTCTGGGGTGGGGGGGGGGGGGGTGTTGGAGGGCAGGATCCACCGTGGACATGTGAATACGAGGGGTTAAATTAACTGAACATAAACGTGGACAGCGTTGACGACGGGACTGAAGACGTTCCCCTCGTATTTGTCCACGTTCCACAGACTGAACAGGAGACAATGCAGCCTTTGTGTGGGTGTGAAGAGCGCAGACTGTTTCCTGTCCGTCAACTCCGCTGGAACCGCCCCTTTGTGTGTCGGGGGTCAGAGGTCAGAGGTGGAGGTGTGGTGCAGTGTGGGCTCCACGGCTGCAGGGCGGCGCCGTCGAGCTGAACTTGAACTTGTTTGGTTTGATGTTGATGCTGTTTGACGTGTTCAGAGTCACTGAATGAACCCACACTCCACACAGACACACAGTCTGTTACCTTCAGCTGATTTACATTTTCAAACATTTTCATTATGGAATTTGACTCTTTTTCACTCAAAAACAGATCAACTTTGGAGCTGACATTATTTCTAAGCTCTTATCCTATTTTTTGTATTGTTTTACTGGTCTGGCCCACTTTAGATCATATTAGGCTGCATGTGGCCCCTGAACTAAAATGAGTTTGACACCCCTGGGCTAGATTAATGGGAGGATTGTTTTCCAGATGAATGATTTGTGTGTAAAAGGATCACTTGATAGAAATGGCAGAATGTCTTTGAAAGAACAGACCATCCTATTATAAAACTCACTGGTTGCATTAATACACATAAACAGCAGCTGTATGATCCTTTAACACGTTTGTCATGGGGAAAGGAACACAAATGATCATTTTAGCAAACACAGTTAATCCAACCACATGTTCTCAGTCATGTGAAATACTGTTTATTATTATGTCATTTAACACTTTTACATTTAAACTAGGGATGAAACGATTACCGGTATAACCATAAACTGTGGTAAAATTGCAGACGGTTAGTATTACTGTTTAAATTCTAATTATCATAATAACCGTGTTTGATTACCGCACTGTTAGAGGAAAAAACCCTATGTAAAGATCTGCTTTTATGTCAAATATTTGAGTATAGCTTTAATTTATTACAATTTTGATTTTCTATACCTAATATTTGGAACCAATATTCACTTTTAAAGTCTTTGAAAAGGTTTGTTAAGCATCTGTGTGTTATTTAGGCAATAAAGTATATACATTTTTCAAATTGGATTTTATATATTTTTTTGTGTTTTCTGTCCTTTTATGTTGATATAGTAGGTTAAAGTGAACGAATAATTGACAGATGATATAGATGGAGTTGTGCTGAAAAAAAAACAAACAAACATGGGTATAGTAAACATTTGTTTATATAGTATATAAAGACAAAATCAAAAGGACTGAAAAATGGACAAAAAATACGGAAGCCTATTGCATTCACATAAAAAAATAAATCCGGCTCTGTTTTTCTGAATTAACAAGATAATTATCTTGTAAAAACAGAGCCGAATTTAAATTTTTTCAGAAAACAGTATCTCGTTAATTTGGAAAAACAGAACTGAATTTACCTTTTTGTGTGAATGCAATACACTTCCACAAAAATAGGCTCACACCCCTGAAGGGTTAATATTTGAATGTTTCTTCCAACAGAAGGTACATTGTGCCTATTATTTTATTTGTTTTTTGTTTTTTTTAAAAATACAACTCTGTTCAATTATTTCAGTGTGTGTTTTAATACTTTCTGAACATTTTGAGCACAATTTCAATAATGCCGTGATAATAATGATAACTGTGATCATTTTGGTCACAATAACCATGATATGAAATTTTCATTTTGTTACATGCCTACTTTAAACACAGATGCAGACAATCATTCTTGATAGATTTGCAGGAAATACGTCCTGTGAAATGATCCTTTTTACTGGTCCTTTTCCGTTTTGCTGTCTGATTTGCATGTTTTCATGTTGGTTCTTGGTTGTTTCATTCTGAGTCCATTTCCATCCACCTTCACTGTTTATCTTTAATATTTGAGGACTTGATTATTTCTCCCCAAAAACTGAACCTTAAGTGAAATGGATGAAAATCCCACAGATCAGACTCAAATATCCAAAAGCTCTGCAGGATTTGGGTTCAGGTTAGGGTTAGGAAAAGGCTGCGGTCGGGGTTCATCCGCTCTGACAGTTGTTGTAGGAGGAACAATTCTACTTCTCTTCCAAGCGATAGTCGATAACAGAGTCTGATACGTTTCAGTTGCAGCTGTATGTATGTGTGTGTTGACATACGTGCCCCCCCACCCCCCACCCCCCCACACCAACAATAGGTGATGTATTGACTGTGAATGGGTGGATACATGGACAGATGGGGCGCCTGGTTTAGCAGAAACACTCAGAGGGCACCAGGGTTAGCTGTGTTTCCATACAACAGTAAACCGCCACAGGGCTGATGGGGGGGGGGGGGGGGGGTTGTCGCTGTGTGAGGAAGGAGATGCACAGAGGGGCTAAATGAGGGCACAAAACCAAACACATGACCTGAATGTGGTGGCTATGAAGGTCGGAGCAGCTGTGGAGGTAGGCAGGACCAAAAATAAGGCACATTCACATGATTTCAAACTGTCACATTTGCACATTTAGGGAAAAAAAACACATGAGCGGGCTTGTGTCGTATATATGAACTTATCTACGTTATAAAAGGGACGTGGAGTCCGTACAGAGCTGACTGCGGCAGTTTGTCATACTTGTGTCTTTTTGCTCAAGGAACAGACTAGTGAGAATGACAAGTTGACAGGACCAATATTTTGGGAAATCTTGGTCATTTTGGAACACAGTCGCCTTAGAAGCCTGACGTTGGTTTGCCCAGAATCATAGAACCATCACTGATGTGGGTTACAATAGTGGGCAAACAATAGGGCCATGTGCAGAAACAGACATGTCAGCTGAGAGGTTATTCAACTGGAAGTTTATCAAGAAAATAAAGGAATGAACTGGATCAGAGGATCTAGAACCCCTGGTTCCCCACAGGTCAACACACTAGTCTTGTATATATTCACTTATGTCATCTATTAGGGCTGGGTAAAAAAAAAAAACGATTTGATCAATTTTGGATTGATTTATTTTAATTTTGTGTAATCAATTCATGGTGGAGGAGATCCATTTTTCAGAGCAGGACTGCAAGTAAATGACCTGGAAACCGCTGACGCAGAAGCGTGGCTGGCTCCATCTCACGAGCCCCTCACGGAGAGGTTCTGGTGCGGGAGGAACATGGAGGAAGGGTGGGGCAAACCCCTCTGTGGGTGGTCCTCCAGGCCTCAAACTGGAACCTGCAGTGTGGAGGAACTGGCCGGCGGAGGCGGGTCACAGAAGCCAGTCATTCTAGAAATATTAACTTTAATCACCTGTGGCTGAGGGCGGAGTTAGAGGAATAGTAAAGCAGAAATCACAAAGCTCCGCCCACCCTCCCCCTCCAGTGAGTTTCTTGTACCAAGGGCCCAACATGATTCTGTTTCAGGGGGGTTAAAGCTGGTGTCAGTGCCCCAGGGTGACAGTAATGTCCCTAAGGCTGGAAGCACCAGGTATAAAACAGAATAAAGATGACGAAGAAGTCCGTTCTGAGCCACTGGAGAAACATGGACATGTTTGTGTTCATTATTTCAGAGCAGATTCATCTGTTTACTGCTGAAATGTCAGATTTATTTCCTTTCTAATATCAATATTGATTCTGTGTTGCATGGCTGCAGTAGTCAAATGATCAAGTCACAACTCAAAATTGTACTGTGGTATCACTAAATGAATCTGATCAATCAATTAATACTGAATTGAATCAAATCGAATCGCAATTAATCAATTCAGCACCTTATGAATCGAAATCGAATTGATTCAGGAAATTGGCCATGATACCCAGCCCTATCATCTATACTGACTTATGTCGTATATATAGACTTTTGTCATATATATTAACATAAATATTGACGTGGTTTTCATGGTGAGCCACTAAAAATGTAGACATTCATGATTTCATTTTGTAAATATGGGTTCTGAGCTGGAAACATTTGGGAACCTCTATTGAATGACATGACATTATATTATTTTGAATTGAACTGTATTGTGCAGAATTAAAATGAAACGGTGCGAAATTGTCCAGTGAACTGTTTAGCATTGGCTGATTTGGCTTTATGCTGTTTTTATGTCACCGGTATCAGCTGAACTTGCTGAACTTGACTTAACTTTTTTGACTGTGACATGTACAGTCCTCCCTCGGTGTGGCTGGTCGTCATGGTAACACTATGCAAACATAATGGGACTCCTACTTTTGGGGGCATTTTGCCTGGGGGGTGGGGTTATGTCCTGCATCACTGATGTGTTGGATGTGGGTTCTTGTGTTGGCACCAAGGTTATTATCGTTAACGAAAACTAACGAAATGATAAAAAGTAAGATTGAAACAACATTTTTGTTAGCTGAAGTAAATAAAAGTATAATTAAAAGAAAAAAATGATAACTAATTGAAACTGTATTGTGTGTTTACAAAACTAACTAAAACGTATAAAAATTATGGATAAAATTCCCTTCGTTTTCATCTTTGTCAGTGTTGGAGTGAGTGCCCAAACATAACACAGCAGTGGTGATGGATGAATGAAACTGTTTGAAAGAAATCAAATGTCATCGTTTGGAATCAAATCCATGGTTGATGTATTAAGAGCCTACTTGAACATTCCTCCTTCCTCTGCATTAGCTCCACCCCCCTCACCTGTTGACACAGATCCATGTCCAATCAGGTCCTTCAGAACCCTTAACCCCACATTCACTCTGTTCGTACCAGACTTGACTCCGTCCAGACTCTTGGGCTTCTTCAGTTTTAAAACGCTGAGAATCTGACACAGCGGTAAATGAAACCCAACACACACAGTGACTCTGTTCTCATGTCTGTGAGGTTTTCAACTACCTCATAAGCTCCCCATCAGGGCCTCAGCTGTGTTCTTATCTGTCCTTGTATACTTGGTTATCCATGAATTAGTCTGCTCGTCAGTGGTAACTGGAGAAAAGTGAGTGAAACTGTGGGATGAGTTTCTGTTAGTGGTTTAACACTGGTGTTCTCTGCTGTTCACTGTTAAAGGCAGATCTGTGCACCTTATGAAATTCTCCTGAACCTCCCTGTGTTTGTGTGAATAATGTGAGGTGAAAGGTGGTTTTACATTACATTTACATTACATTTATGCATTTGGCAGATGCTTTTTTCCAAAGTGACTTACAGGGAAAAACTAAAAATGAAAGAAAAATACAAGAATAGATTAAAAACATGAAACAGCTGTACAATTAAAAGTGTCGTGCAGAAGAATAACAATCAAAATAATAGATTAAAATACAAGAGATTAAAAAGACATAAAAGCAGCTGTACACTTAAACAGTGAACTAAAAATACTAAGTAAAAACAACAGAATAAACATGGTAATTAGGGATGGGAATTAATAAGAATTTAACGATTTTGCTTCCATTATCAATTTTGCTTATTGATCCAATTCTCTTATTGATTTTCATTAGTAGAGGGAATAAAAGAGTACAAACAGGTGTGTTTGCATGAACTGTCTTTTATATTTCCATCTGCACAGAAAATAGAACATATACAGTATGAACAAATAATAAGAACTGATGACGCTGGGCCCGGTTTTGGGGGGCAGGGGGGGAGGGGGAGTGAAACTCCAGACTCTTTACTAATTCCTCTGTTGCTGCATTTCCACTACGTTGAACCGGTTCGACTCTGCTCGTCTCCTGTTGTTGTGCTCCTCATTTCCTTTCCTCTACCTTCGGAAACTTGTATTTGAGGAGGTACGACGTTTGTTGCCCGCACCGGAACCAGAACTGGGCCAAGATGACGACCTGGTGTTCACTCTGCTGCTAGATTCACAAACACCTCTGAGTAGAGAATCACATGAATCACAGGTGGACGAATGTTTGAACAGACTGGAGGGATTCCACCTTTAGAAGAAATGGAAGCTTTGACAGAGTTCAACTGGACCTGGTGTGGTCTGTTTAGACCTGGTGTGGTCTGTTTAGACCTGGTGTGGTCTGTTTGGACCTGGTGTGGTCTGTTTGGACCTGGTGTGGTCTGTTTGGACCTGGTGTGGTCTGTTTAGACCTGGTGTGGTCTGTTTGGACCTGGTGTGGTCTGTTTAGACCTGGTGTGGTCTGTTTGGACCGTTTCTGTCTCAACGCCATGTTGACCACGTTCTGACCAAAACAATGCAGCGTAAGCGTGACATCATCGTGCATGTGCAACGAAGGCGGAGTCGATAAGCAGAATTGTTAAGCAGACAGACAAACGATTCCAAGGAATCGAGCTACTGGGATCCAGTTCTCAAAAAGAACCGGTTCTCGATTCCCACCCCCCAGTGGTAATACATTTAAAATGGAATGTTTGAAAGTGTGTGGACAGGAGGTGCTCTCTGAAGAGCTGGGTCTTCAGGAGCTTCTTGAGGACAGGTAGGGACGCCCCTGTTCTGGTAGTAGTCGGTAGATGGTTCCACCATCGTTTTACAGTTTGGTTGCAGTAGAACACAGGAGGACTGTTGTCAGTGTCAAATGTCCCTTTCAGGCCATGAACCCCTGGTCCCACAACATGACCTCCATTATGTGTGTGTGTTAGTGTTGGGAAAACAACCATGACAATGCCAGTGTAAAAAAAAACATCTCAACAACTAAAAGCCTCTGATGGACCGGCGTTAAACTGGGCTCACACTGACCTTTCAGCCAGGCTTTTATGTTTTTGGCTGCACTTTGTGTTTAGTGCTAATTAGAAGTTGGACAGAAAACTCTTGGTCTTTCAGCCACGGTCGACTGAATGATCACACAGTGAAGAGAAGCTGGAGATGAACGTGTGACTGGTCCAAAGAGGAATTCAACAGAGAGACGTCCAATCCCAGAGCTTAGTTAACCCGCAGAGTGTTTCAGATTAGCACACAAACCACAGAACACTAAGTGATCTGAAACTTCAGCCTGACACACACACACACACACACACACACACACACACTCTAACCCTATTGGCTGCTGTGTGTTTGACAGTGATGCTCAGCGACAGGTCCGTCTCCAGGTCAGTGCATGCAACGTCTCGGGGCCCTGTCGGCTTCTGGCCCCCCGCCAAACTGTCTCCCTGGTCCGTCTGGTCCGGGCCAGTCCAGGACCGGTGCACACACACACACACACACACACACACACACACACACACACACACACACACACACTTATACAAGTACTGCACTGGTAGGTACAATATTTAAATACATCCAAATACTTCAAACTTTACTGAATTTTAACTAATGCTAATGCTAACCTAATTAGGTTAACTCTGTGTTTTTTAACCCTGGGGTCAGGACCCCACGTGGGGTCGCCTGAAATTCAAATGGAGTCGCCTGAAATTTCTAGTAGGAATGCACCCATACCACTTTTTCCAGACCGAGTACGAGTACTTACATTTGAATACTTGCCGATACTGTGTACCGATACTAGTATTTAATAATCCCATTCCAGTTGTTCGTTCCTTTTGTAAATGTGCTTTATTGTCGTTGTCATTAGTCTGACTGGAACAAAGTGCTGCTGCTGACATTTAATGTGTTGGAATGAGCGTTTGTCAATTAATCCACCAGGGGGCGCCGCTCTGAATTAACCATACTGGACAAATACCACGAAGAAGAGGAAAGTTTAATGAGAAGAAGAAAGTCAGTAATAACAAACATGGAGACGACAGAGGGAACACTAATGTGATACTAATGTTGCAGCGTTTTCTCTGGTAAGGTTTAAAAGTTTAGCTTCAGCAGGAAGAGAAAAGACAAATGAGGGATAAGTTTGGTTTTCACTTCTGTTGGCAGCGGTCCGCACCGCTCCGTACTCCCGCTGGTATTCTCATTCTGTTTATGCATCCGCCAGCACCTAGTAAACAGATGGAATGTACGCAGAGGACGGACAGAACACTGCGTCTGTATCTGTCTGTGTCTGGAACGGTACTGTCAGTCAGCGTTACTTTTATCACCCTCATTTCTTTGGTTCCATCTCCACACTCTTCACACTCACACACATTATTCCTCCTCCTCGTACCTGCTGCACTGAACTGGGAATGTCACACGGCCGTAAGTGGTATCAGCGCATTTGTATCAGATATCTTTTACAAGTACGAGTACGAGTACACACACTGAGTATCGGAGCTGATACTGATACTTGTATCGGTATCAGCATTCCTAATTTCTAGTAACTGATAAAAACAAAACTTTACGAATAAAAATATATGGTGAGTTGACAGAGACAATCATAAAAGACGTGACAAACTCTGAAACTGCAGCACTGTGGTTCTGTTTCTGTGTCAAATGTTCACTGTGGTCAGTTTCAGATGCTGCAGCTCTTTCATAATTCATAGTTTCAGTTCTTGTTTGTTCAGTATTAATTGTCCTCCTTGTAAATCACAGCTGGACTGACTGGACTGATCCTGACCAAGGAAAATCAAATGCTCCCTTTGTGCAGTAATCTACACCTGGATTTACTGCCTCTGTCCACAATAGTATACATTATATAGACTAAATGTCCTCTAAAATGAATGTTTATTTGCAACATAGTATAGAAAACTATTACATGATCAAGAACAAATTAGTTGTAGCCAAAAAAAAAAAAAAAAAAGTCTCCATTTTAAATGTCTGGAGTCGCCAGGAGTTTGTGATGTTAAAATGGGGTCATGAGCCAAAAAAGGTTGGAAACCACTGGGTTAACTAATGTGAATTTAATGTTTAACATCTTTTAACTCAGTTGTTTGTGTCAGGATTCAGCAGGTTGGTTATAGACTGAATGTACCCACAGAAGTACACCTGCACACCTGTACTTTATACTGCTGTCTGAGGCTGGTGAATACACTACATTTGACACTATCATAGAGTTTTTTAATACTACACTGTCAGACTGGATAAGTTGAGTTTACTTAAAAAATCTGAGGTAACTCATTGACTTAAGAAAATTAAGTAATGAATAATGAAAACTTGTGTGTATTAAACTGAAATGCTTGATTTGAATGGTATTGCTATTTTAAGTACAACACACTAAATGTCATGTGAATTTAACTTAAAATTTGTTGCAATGTCAATTGCTTTGTTTAATCATTAGACTTGATATCATCAATTAATTAGACTTAATTCCAAGTTGATTTAAATTAAAATCTTCAGCAATATAAATGGATTTGTAATAACTTTTTATATTGTAGCAGGGATTGAAGTTATGCAGGAAGTTAGCTTAATGTAAAATGTCAGCACAGGAAGTGCTTTTAATTTGGCAAGGCATTAAGAGTTCCACTGGAAGAGGACGAATATAGCTGAACAGTAAACCCATAGTTCTTCCTCTGGCTCTGACTCATGGTGCAGCTGTACAAAAATACAAAAACAAACAAAAAGGCCAATAAACACTGACATGCACACATTCAGTCCAAATGAACACTAACAGCACAACCCACTGAACCTCTGCACAGAAAAAGAACACATTTACAACAACATGCCCAGTACCCACAATGCAATGCATAGATAAAAAGGTGTGGTCAGGACTAAAACTTAGAGATTTAAATCCATTCAACTGAAACTTTTTCAAACTTTCGACTCTGTCTACAAATTAGTAGAATATACTGAACATTTTATAGTAATGGAATAAAACTGAAATCATTTAAGTACAGTGTAATTAAATCATTTTAGTAAATACAAAGTCTGGGCTTACAGTGTATCTACTAATCTAACGCCAGTCAGAGCTGGACTGTTCAGTTTGATTTATGCTAAACTGTTTCCACAGAGGAGCAAACTGTCAGATCAGCTGATTCATACTGGTCCAATAAATCTGTAAGATCGTGTTTTATTGTGTTTTTCATAATCCATCAGAACTGAACAGAAGTCAGTCATAGAGTCTGAGAAATATACAACATACAAACATTTATATTTTTTAAACTGAGACAAAACACAAACACAAATTATTGTTGATTCCACAACAATTCAACAAAAAACAAGGTGGTTGAGTTAATAGTTGATACTTCATTGACAGTGTGATAGAGGTCAGCAGCGTCTGTTTGTCCTGAGGAAACCAGCTCAGTTCCAGGTGCACAGATTCTGAGGACTTTGGTTTATAGATCATTTATTGAGTCCATTATCACATTTTCTTTCATGTGCTGGTTTACATCTCTCAATCTGAAACAAAAAAACTCATGAACCATGATAATAAAGTCAGCAGTAAAATCATCAGTACTCAGTAAAAGAACTGTCCAAAAACCAGGTGTTATATGGAGCCAATCTGGGGCCATAAGTTTTGTATATGAAAAAATTTAATTTAAAACTGAAAATTTAAGTTTTGATCTTGAATTTTGAAAAATACAATGTATGCAAATTAAAAATAAGTGTATGAAAATTTTTTCAGGTTAAATATAATTTTTATTCACTTTGGTAATTCTTTTGAATAAATTATTTATTTTCATTTTTCACTTTCAAATATATTTTAATTTTTTAGCTTGTATTTTTTTCAGTTGCATGTTTTATCTTTTCAGATTCAGATTGTATTTTTTACAGTTTCAAATCTTTTTTCACTTTCAAATCTTTTTTCACTTTCAAATCTTTTTTCACTTTCAAATCTCTTTTTTCAATTGTTCAACTTTTGGCCCTGATGTGGCATGGGGGGCGTGGCCTCAAATGAGAGGGGTGTGGAATCATGAGTGACAGCATAACAAAAAGTTTAGGGACCCTCCCCGCTCATGTTGCCTTCAGGGAACATTGGAACTAAAACAATTCAGACTCAGCAGTTTATATCCACTACATTCACGTCACTGGTAGTGAAAAAACTGATGCCAGTGACAAACCTACATTTAAAAAGCTGTTTTAGACAGAACTGAGCACCATTTTGCAATTATGGCGAAGTTGAAATAACTTAAAAAGATTTATGGAAATTGTTACCTCAATTTTTTACGTTGAGCCAACGTATCATTTTTTAGAGTGTAATCTGACTGTGTCTCAGGTCGTGTTATTGAAATCACAGCCTTCTGTTATGCCCATACATCAACTTATTCAAGCAGTAGCCTTCCACAGTTTTATCAAGCCAGCAGCTAATGACGAAGAAAAGTGAAATGTGGCAGTGTCCAGTATTCCCATTTTAAACACTGCATAACTAAGGACCCCTGCTGTGGAACTTGTCAAACATGTCGAGCTCATTGTTTTCCTTCAGTCTACAAACTGATGAGTCAGACTTCCTGTCTGCCTTCTCTTTAAGGAATCCTTCACTGTCCATGTGTCCTCCTTTGACTGTGTCAGGTAGAATGAGTATAGAGGTGGAGTTGAGACGTAACCAATCGATTGGTTGTAACCTAACATGAGAAAGGATTAAACATATATAAGCTTTGGGAATTCTTCTGTTGGTCACACAGCAGGGGGTAAGGCTTTGGACGACTGCGGTCTGTTGTCTCAATATTCTTTCATGTAACAATTTATTTGCTTTAACCCCAATTCAGTGAATTTTTGTGTTCTTGCTTCAAAATGGTGTCCAGAGCGCTAGAAACTTTAAGGAAGAAATTGATCAAAATGGGTTAAAGGCCATTTTATATCCTGAGTTATTTTGTAACAAATGGACTGGGCTTTTTGTTTGTTTGTTTTTGTTAATATTCTGCTCACAGAACTGAGATGTGAATAAATTGTATTTTCTTTTTCAAACACTGTTTCTATTGTACTTTTTTCAAAGTAAAATATATATGAGGCTCTAGTTATAAAAAGAAATGAAACACAAGGCTTAATATTGTACCTTTAGAATAAACAACTGTGGTATGATACTAGTTTATAGTAAAAATACTTTTCTACATTTACTATGTGGATAAGGAGTCAGTGGGTTCATAGTCTCAGATCCTGTTATTCTTTAATATTTAAATTTTCAATGTTTCCAACTTGCTTTAAGTAAAGTATAAAGTCTGTATTTCGTAAAATTTGTTCCCGTGCCATAAAATCTGTTTTCAACATGACTGTTTGTATTTTTCACCGCTGTGTGGATGATGGAACCATGATGACATCAGTCAGATTTAGCCTGAAGGTTTACTCTCTCTTTCATGCAGGAAAGATCAATATTTATAACTGGAATATTTCTACAAGTAAATACAAAAACTGCTCATGTTCTAAGTCACAGGTGTCAAACATGTGGCCCGGGGGCCAAAACTGGCCCGCCAGGGTTTCCAATCTGGCCCGTAGGATGAATTTGTGAAATGCAAAAATTACACTGAAGATATTAACAATCAGTGCTGTAAAAATCATTTTAATTCAGGTTCTACGTACAGACTAATATTATGTCAACTGGTCAGAGCAGTGAAATATAATCACAATAACCTATAAATAATGACAACTGCAGATTTTATCTTTGTTTTAGTGTAAAAAAGTAAAATTACATGAAAATGTTTATATTAACAAACTCTAATTTTACAAAAAATGTGGATAACCTGAATATGAACATCCTGAAATGTCTTAAGTAAATGCAGTTTTACTAATATTCTGCCTGTTATTAAATGTTTTGTGTATTTGTAACTGTAATGTAAGTTGTAATGCACATGTGTAAATGATAAACTGATAAACTGAGGCAGAATATTGTTCAACTTGCACTTGTTTTTCTTAAGACATTTCAAGTTGTTCATGTTATTCAGATTTTTAAGGAAATGATGTAGATGTAAACATTATCATAATGTAATTTTACCTTTTTCACTGTTATTATTTTACTGATTCGGCCCACTGCAGATCATACTGGGGTGAATGTGGAACTAAACTAAAATGAGTTTGACAGCCCTGTTCGAAGTGAATATTGAATCCTACAAAATAATAGCACATAAACCCCAGCTGTTCTCAGACAGAGCAGTCCTGCTGCTACTGCACGAATGAATATGGAATGACATGGGAGAGTTGTCCACTGAAAAATACAAAACAAAACATCACATCCATTAAATCCAGTATCATCTGCATTCACCTGCCATTCTTCTTCTTCTTCTTCTTTTTCTTCTTCTTCTTCTTCTTCTTCTTCTTCTTCTTCTTCTTCTTCTTCTTCTTCTTCTGCATTTCCTGTTTCTTTACTGCCCATGTTGGATTGCTGCCTCCTCCTGTAGTTCTTTGTAATATCAGGTTGTGTGTCCTCGTGTCAAAGTTATTATTGTTAATGAAAACTAATGAAAGGACGAAAACTAGAACTGTAAAAACATTTTCGTTAACTGAAATAAATAAAAACTAGAATTAAAAGAAAAAAAAAAAGATCACTAACTGAAACTGTATGGTGTGTTTACAAAACTAACTAAAACAGATAAAAATTCTGGATAAAATTCCCTTCGTTTTCGTCTTTGTCAACGTCAGATTATTACGAAAGCAATTTATTTCGCTCTAGCAATTTTAGCTAACAGCACCATACGGCTCTTCACGGTCCGTCACTTCTCGTCACTTGTCGTTTGGTCGTCTTCTGGTCCCCACTCTACCTGGAAACATGCAGACTAAAGTTGGGAGAAAGCAGCAGAGTCCTGTCTGGGATTTATTTGAATACGACGACAGAGAAGAAGAGAAAAGATTTGAAAAAAACTAAAACTAAACTAAACATTTAGAAAAAAAATGAAAACCAATAAAAAGTAGCAAACCTGCTCTAAAATCAAATTAAAACTAACTGAATTAAAGAAAAAAAAAGTCAAAACTAAATAAAACTAAACTATAATGAAAAATCCAGAACTATTCGAACCTTGGTACCCCCCCATCTGCATCCTGGTTGGCTGTCCGGACCTCAGAAGGGCCAGGTTTAGGTTCACACATCACAGACCAGGGTTCATCGTCCCATTACTGTGTTCATTCATCTTTTGTCTCTTAGTTTTCTTTATTTTGGCTCTTCTTCCAAACGGTTCTCTAACACGAGTTGTTTTTACATGTAACCTAATTAGGAAATGGGGACACCCTGAGTAAGAACGAGTAAGTGATGAGTTTGTGACTTTGAAATGAAACAGATCAGAATCCGCTTTAGTGGCAGGTACGTGTGTCAGAGGTAAACTGCATGTGGTAACTGTGTTGTTGTGTTCTGCTGTCTTTGGCCGGGACTCCCTTGGACAAGAGGTTCTTAATCTCAATGGGATCTTTTTCCTGGTAAATAAAGGTAAAATAATTTAAAAAAAAAAAAAAAACATACAAGGAATTTGGCCACTCAGTTTTTACATTGCTCATGACATACAGTTCTGACGTGAACCCAGAACAACATGTGGACCTGGACACAATCCAGACCAACAGTCCACTGGAGACAGAGACAACAGTGGGGTGGAGATTACAGTGGCTTTACAGGTGGAGTACTGTACAGAAAGTATTTATACAGTGAGTGGGTGAGTGGGTCCAGTCTATTAAAATATCTGTTTATGTAGATATTATTTACAGTGGGTTTTACATTATGTATAACGTACAGAAAGTGCAAATTGAAGTATTTATACAGTGAGTGGATATTTACAGAAATACAGTCTGTACAAATATTTGTTTGTGTGCGCATATATATATATATATATATATATATATATATCTATATATATATATATATATATATATATATATACATATACATATACACACACACACATATATATATATACAAACACATATATATATATATATATATATACACATATATATATGTATATATATATACACACACACACACACACACACACACACATATATATATATATATGCGCACACAAACAAATATTTGTACAGACTGTATTTCTGTAAATATCCACTCACTGTTTAAATACTTCAATTTGCACTATCTGTACGTTATACATAATGTAAAACCCACTGTAAATGTATATATATATATAAATATATATATATATATATTATATATATATATATATATATATAATAATTGTAGTGCAAATACAGTTTTTTTTTTTACATCTGTACATCTGTGACATGTTGGTCCCACATGACCATCTCGGACCCTGAGAACCTCATGGACTGGTCTTTTGCTGGTGCCCAGAGTCAGGACTAAACAGGTGAAGCTGCGTTTCAGTTCTATGTGTTTCAGTTCTATGTGTTGCAGTTCTATGTGTTTCAGTTCTATGTGTTGCAGTTCTATGTGTTTCAGTTCTATGTGTTGCAGTTCTATGTGTTGCAGTTCTTTGTGTTTCAGTTCTATGTGTTGCAGTTCTATGTGTTGCAGTTCTTTGTGTTGCAGTTCTATGTGTTGCAGTTCTTTGTGTTTCAGTTCTATGTGTTGCAGTTCTATGTGTTTCAGTTCTATGTGTTGCAGTTCTATGTGTTTCAGTTCTTTGTGTTTCAGTTCTATGTGTTGCAGTTCTATGTGTTTCAGTTCTATGCAGCTAAACTGTGGAACAGTCTTCCTGATGATGTCAGACAGACCTGTACTCTGACAGTGTTTCAGTCCAGGCTGAAACTGTGCATAGAACAACTGAAAGGGTTCTGTCTGACCTCTGACCTTTCACTTTGTTTTAACTGATTATTATTTATGTTTTATTGATTATGTTTTAATTGTAATTGTGTGTTTTTAATCTCTCTTTTCCATTTTTGTAAAACACTGTGAATTGCCCTGTGTATGAACTGTGCTAGACTAATAAGTCTGCCTCGCCTTTATGCAGTGCAAATTAGACAGTTTTATAACGAGTGCAAAATATACGTTTGTGAGCTGGTGAATTGGAGTCAGGGAGGAAACTTCATATGGATGGTGAAGTACCAGTGTGTTTGTTCACGCTGTGGAAACTAATGTTAAACAAAGATCAGAGAAGATGATGTGAATCTGGAGTTAATCTGGAAACGGAAGTCAGAGGCCCATGAACCAAAACACACAACACTATCATGTGATTTCACTAATGTAAGCTAATATGCAGACGTAATATTCAATTTCATTGTATAATTACATCCCCATAAATGTGACACATTGTACCTTTAATTTTTTTTTTTTCAGTAATGTTTGTGTTCATATCAGTGTGTGTGTGTGTGCATGTGTGTATGTGTGTGTTCAGTGGAACATCCATCAGGGGGCAGTAGAGTCCCTGTAGCAGCCGCTCTGTGTGTGTGTGTGTGTGTGTGTGTGTGTGTGTGTGTGTGTGTGTGTGTGTGTGTGTGTGTGTGTGTGTGTCTGGTATTGGGATGTCAGAAAACATTCAACCAAACACACAAGAAGGTTTTTAAAAACAGGGTTAAACAACAAACAAGAAAACTTTGTCATTTAGACTCCAGACTGTTTGTTATTTCTTTTATTTGTCTCTTTTGCAACCGTGCAGTAGGACTTCAAAAGTAGACGAAGAAGAGGAAAAATGAATGGACATTAATGACACAAAAGAGACAAATAAAAGCACTTCACAGTAATTATACATGATACAATATTGTTCTTTGCTCATCATAAGTCAAACTTTACTCGTACAAACGTCCCCTCACTGCCTTGTTTGTATTTGGATCTTTTTTTTTTTTTTTTTTTTTTTGCTAACAATAATATTAATGTGTAATAGTTTGATGAAACTGTGCTGCAGTTAAAAATGTTGAATATACTTTAATCCTCTCTGTCCACTACACTCAACTCAAACTGGTAAAGTTCTTCATTATCTATGTCAGGGCTCTCAAACTCATGTTCTTCCAGGTTCCACATTCAGCCTGATTTGGTCTGCAGTGGGCCAGACCCAGTCAAATAAGAACAGGATAACCTGTAAATAATGACAACTCCAAATGTTTGTCTTTGTTTTAGTGCAAAAAAAAAACATATTAAATTATGAAAATACTTACTTTTATAAACTATTCAAACAAAAAAGATGTGAATAACCTGAAAAACCTGAAATTAAAAATAAGTAAGTCCAGATAAATAAGTACAATTTTAACAATATTCTTCCTCCACTTCTCATTAGTCCATGTGCATTCTGGATCAGATCTACAAAGACACTAAACACTGAGGAACAGAAGAAAGAGTTCAAATTGTGCTGAATTTAATACAGACATTTCAGGTTGCTCATATTTGTTCAGGTTATTCACATTTTGTTGTTTCAGGATAGTTTGTAAATGTAAATATTTTCATAATTTAATGTTATTTTTTGCACTAAAACAAAGACAAAAATTTGAAGTTTGTATTATTTATAGGCATAATGTAACATTTTTTTTCACATCAACCAAGAAGAAAAGATGGAGTCATTATTTTTTGAAGGTTATTATGCTATTATTATTTACTGGGGATCATATGGTCTGAATGTGGAACATGAATTAAAAAAAACTGAATAAACCTGAACTCTAAACTAAAATTCCACAGCCTTGACTGGAATTTTTGCACTTTGCAAATTCATCCCAGGGCCGGATTGGAACCTTTGGTGGGCCGCATTTGGCCCCTTGGCCACATGTTTGAGACCCCTGGTCTATACAGTTAGACAAAAACAGACCAAAAACCTACAAACTGAAAAGAAGTCCATGAAAACAAACCTTTTGAAGCTGTTTTTTTCTCAATGAAAAATAATAATGTGTGTGTTCACATGTTAATAGGAGTTCATCAGCTTATTCAAGTAGAGACGCAGATAGAACCTAAATAGAAACCCGGTACGTTACATTTACAAAATATTCAATAAAGAGCTCAACCCACCATACATTCAATGCGTCTCAGGTTATTATTTCATCAAACAGAACATCGTTACAATCATTACCACCATACGACAATGGCACCAACTGACAAACTGACCTAAAATCAATGTGGAGCGAATTAAAACAAACTAAAATGAATTTTCACTGATCTAACGGTTACATTAAAGCTGAAAATTTGTTTTCAGCTTTTCATTATTAATGCTTACTTCTCTCATCTCCTCATCAGCGCAGCTTTTCAGAACTTTTTGTGCACAGATATGGTAACAATAGCTCTGATATGTTGTGTAATGATATAAATATTTTATTGAGGTAAAAAAAGCAAAGAATTAATGTCAAAGTGAAGAGTGAGCGTGTAGGTGAGTTTTCCTATGGAAAAAAAAGATGGGTGAAAAAATGCTGAATTGCGACCCAAGTGAGGATAAAGCAGGTTCAGAAAATGAATGAATGAATAATACTAATACTACTACTAATACTACTACTACTACTACTACTACTACTAATAATAATTATTATTATTATTATTATTATTATGAGTCTGATTAAATATTGATGTGTCAGTGCCCGCCCTCTCTGTTTGACTGACAGGTGGTGACCAGGACACCTCATCAGTCATGTGATTGGTCAAACACAAACACACACTCTGTCAGATGACATTATTCCTTGAAGCAGAAGCAGTTTTCTGCTCATTTCACATTTGAACACTCATCCTACACATTGTAACGCACAAATGTTGCTGATTTTCCCCTTTATATCATTTTGTGAAGAGTTTGTTCGAATTTTTTTTTTTCTATTTACATTTTAAAGGATCTGAAAGTAAAACAAAAAAAGCCAATAATAAAATTAAAAAAAAAAAAAAAAAAAAAAAAAAGCATTTAACCCCTTGTAAACTGTTGTAAATTAACACTGCAGGAATTGATCAATATTATCATCAATAAAATAATCTGCACCCTGAGACTGGAAAGTTTGATTGAGTAATTTGATGCCAGTTTTGATACTTTTGCATAAAGTCACTAATTTGCAACGTAGCTAGTGTATGTGAAACATTAATATGAACAATATCTATTTAATTTAGCAACAGCTTGACAGCAACACTATACATATATATATATATATATATATATAATATATATATATATATATATATATATATATATATATATATATGTATGTATATATATATATATGTATATACATATTTATTTATTTTTAATTTTTTTTTTTTTTACTAAATCTAGGCAGTAATGGAACATACGGGATATGACCAAATAATGATCCTTTGTTTTTTATGCTGTATGATGTTCCCCCTCATTACACCTGTGTGTGTGTGTGTGTATATATATATATATATTTATATATTATATATATATATATATTATATATATATGTGTGGTGTGTGTGTGTATATATATTATATAATATATATATATATATATATATATGTGTGTGTGTGTGTGTGTGTGTGTGGGTGTGTGTATATATATATATATATATATATATATATATATATATATATATAGAGATATAGATATAGATATATATATAGATATATAGATATATAGATATATAGAGATATATATATATATATATAGATAGATAGATAGATAGATAGATAGATAGATATACATATGCTATTGCTATTAAATTGATAATAATCATCAATTACTATAACTGACTAACATTTTTCAAAGAAATCCAAAAATGTTCATTTTATGTTAAATTAAAATTCCTCTGTGTGCATTATTTTTTTTTCAAACTTGTAATTATAAAACCCTAAATTTAATTATTTATGATTATTTAAATTAAACTTCCTGTCCTGCCAAATTAATTCACTTCTGAGACGTACGCTATTAAAAACTATAAATTGCCTTATAAATAAAAAAGAAATTAAAGTCTGAAAATGATAAAATACTGTAATTGTTTAGACAAACTACCCAAGGTTCTGCTTTTACTGTTTCTGTTATTTCTGTTCATATTTTTGTTTTCCAGACACAATAAATGACGTTTTTTTTTTTAAACACTGCGTCACCACAACAGACGCTGTTATTTCAGAATATCTGATTTTTGAAATAATGTGGAATTTTCACAACAGATCCACATTTCTTATGACGTTTTCAAGCAAATCATTCAACCATTATGTGTTTTCACATTTCATCATATTTTAGATAAAATATTACTGTTTTTCTAAAATTTAAAGTTATTTTTCTGTACTTACGCTTTTGTATATATTTAACTGACAGCAGAACTACATACAGTTTATGTGGAACAAATAATCCAGATTATTTTGCAATAATATATAATAATACTGGCTGACAGCTGTCTGCACTGCTGCTGTTATCTTGGTTTAATTTTAATTTTCAGTAGAATTAAAATTAAAGTGTTCAATTTAGTCTTAATTGATATAAAGGGAAAATGTTTTTATTTCCATCTGAAAATATGACTATCCACAATTAGTTCCATTTGACATTAGAGTCAGACATACATAAAATTACTTCAAACTGTAAAAACTGTGCTTATTTTTGGACTTGGTGACATATTGTGTCATATTTTTACACTTGTGTTGTGATTTGTGGAAAATGGATGGTATCTTTTGGTGGTTTTCTGGGCTCCAGGCGTGACATTAGACGTCAAAACAGAGAAACTGTCGTGTCAACGGAGACGCTGATCCTGAACGCAGCCCTGAAACCTACTCCCTCACGAGGCCCGGGAGGAGCGAACAAATGACAAAACAAACACAAACAGGAGGGAGCATCACTTACCTTGTGCGGGGTTACCATGGCGATAGCCCACTGTTTCCATCTCCGGCCATTTTGTGTCCCTGTTTGCAATTATTTTGATAAAAAAATGAAAAGTTCAACATAAACCTTGTGAAATAGAAGCAGTTTCATCTGAAATCAAAGGAAACTGAGACCCCAGACCTGAGACCCAGACCCCAGACCTGAGACCCAGACCCAGACCCCAGACCCAGACCCCAGACCCCAGACCTGAGACCCAGACCCCAGACCCCAGACCCCCGACCCCCGACCCCAGACCCCAGAATCTGCCTCTAAGTCTGTCTGGAAATGTATGAGGGAGTGTGGTTTCATTCATCTGCTTCGCCTCTGTTCAGCCCCCCCCGCCCCCCCCAACACCCCCCACACCTCACCCCAACAGTCTCCCTTTTTCTTTTTGTTCTTCTTTTTCTCTTCATTTTTTTTTTTTTAACCCAACAGCTTTCATTCACGTCCACCAACCCACTGACCTCTGTGTTGACGCTACAGCAGCCGCCATCTTGTTTCCTTAGA
>NC_043971.1:52937478-52957478 GCF_902148855.1 Sphaeramia orbicularis
GGAGGCTGCTCTGGTGGTTTGGCTGACTTTTATTTCTTTAATCAAATCTCTCTGGTCTTTGGCACAACAATAGTGTCGAAAGGGTAAAAGAGTTTGGAGAAAGCGAGAAGAGAAGTTGTTTTGGTGAAATATGCATTTATTAAATCACTAAATCCCTCAGAAAACAAGGCCAAAACAAGTGTTCAGAGAACGCAAACCTCCGCCAAGCACTCCGAATGGTGTGCATGTGTGGATCGACTATTTCTTTTTAAATTAATCAGTTTCCAGGTTGTTCCATACAGCAGAAAAAGTTGAAGCTTGGTACCAGTCGTGTATGTCAAATTATATTAAATTCCAATCAATATTTGTTGAGTTCTAATTTTAAATGTGTGGTAAATGGGATTTTCAATGTTCATTGTAAATGTCCACAGAGTCCACATTCCACAGTGGATGTGGACAATTTTGTGCCAGATACAAGATATTGTTCTAAGCTACAGGTGGATCAAATTGGAGGCTAATTGGAGTGATTTTTGATGAATTTGGAAAAATGCTCAATGATGACAGATAGGAAAATTGTAGATGTTGTGACCTTGCTGTGACCTTGACTTTGGCCTACTGGCCCAAAATTGAATGGGTTGGTCCCAGGGCCTAGGCCTATCTGTGGGGAAGATTTGGGAAAGATGGGCGGAAGAGTTTTCCTGTAAAGTTGCTAACAAACAAATAAACACGCAAACAAACAAACACACAAATCAAAGTGATCACAATACCTCCTGGCGGAGGTAAAAATTACCCATTAGTGTAGAATACTCCCAGTACCATGGATGTCTAAATAAAGTGTTAAACTGTAAACTCTGAGTGACAGACAATGACCAGAAAAACACAAATTTGTGTCAGTAAATCCTCAACTATAATTCTAGTTTTGTGACAGCCCTCGTTTCCACTGTGAACTGTGACAGGCTTTATTACACCAGGGTTCATGCATTTGCTTGAAAGTGCTTGAATTTCAATGATGTGTTTTCAAGGTCTGAAAAGTGCTTGGATTTTAGTTTAAGTGCTTAGAAAGTGCTTGTGATTCTAACCCTGTGATGTGATGTGATTTATTTATTTATTTCTAATATTAACGCTGCCAGGTTAGCTGTCAAGCCAAAGCTACTTACAGGGAAATAATACATTTTGAAAATAAAACTTTGTCAAAAAAAACAAAAAAACAATTAGTGGGCGTTCTCAGGTCGACTCCAGGTACATTTTTATCTTAATCTTTGTCTCAGTGCATGTGTCTGAAGAACGCAAAGTAATTTTTAAACTTTTTGCTCTTATGAAACATAATTTTAGATGTTTTTAGATCATTGTGATAAAAAGTGAAAATAAATAATCATGAGTATATGTATTCCTGTAGATATGGATTTTACTCAGCAGTAAGGTGAAGATGACTCTTAGAAGTGCTTGAATTTGACCTTGAAAAATGTGTACGAACCCTGTTACACTTTTAACTTATTTTGTTATAAACTAAGTTCCCTCCTGTTTCCTAAAGTAGAATTCAACAGTAGCTGGCATTACATAAATGTCCAGTGACATTGGAATGAACTGTGTGAAAAGCATAAAAATGAAAATGTAGATTATGTCCATAAACCAGTTTATAGTAAATAAATGCAGCTGAGTTCTCGTCTCCATTTGAAACAGCTGTGAGCAAAGGAACACACAGGAATAATCTATTTCTCTTATCACTTCACGTAACGAGTTGTACCAGACATGTTTTCATACTTTATCTGAATATCTGTGAGGACGCAGCAATCAGCTGATCAATCATGTTGGTGAAATGTTCTGTATGTCAGACTTGAATCAAAAACACGCTCGTGTCTCTATGTGCATTTACCCTTTTTTCAAATAAAGGCAAAGACTACACCAAGCAAAAGAGTTGTGTTTTTTTCCATAACACTTTTCATTGCATAAATCTCTAAATGTGCATTTTGGAAGCTGCTAAAGAGCCACATATTTATAAATAAAATAATGAACATTTAAATTTATACACAGACATTTCCAGTTGTTGAAGATTCTGTCTGAATTGTGATTGTTTTTTATGTTTTTGTGTTTCAGCCTTAACTGCCTACACATACCTCACCATCCTGGACCTGTTTAGGTGAGTTCACCCTCAACTTACAATGTTGGAAAAATAAAGCAGAAAACTGTAACCCTTTATAGGGCACTCACAGAAATACTCTGAAATTCCAAATTTAGCCTTAGTGTGCTATTGGAGGACATACTGTAACAAGATTTTATTACTTTGGGAAATTTTTCCAATTTTTTTATTATGTTGAAAATCAAGGTCAATGAAATGACCATATTGGTTCCTTACCTGTAAGTGGCCACAAAAAAATGACGTATAATATTTAAAAAAATACAAGAAAATCACATGTAAGATGAAAGGAACATATATTCTAGAGCATTAGAACATCACTTTTAGAAGATTGAGGCAAAGACACACCAACTCGACTGCAGATAGTCACCAGAAAAGGTAGCCCAACTATCAGTCTGCTCCCGTCTCCCCAACACAGTCAAAAAGTGTGAAGAACACACCAAATCCACTACCGACTTCAGTGTACGTTCTGTGCTTGCGTGAGACGTAAAACCAGAAAATGATGCGACATCTCTCTAAACACGGAGCTCGCTGTCGTCAGTCATTGTTGTCAGCAGAGAGCGTTGAGTAGTCCAGAAGGTTTGTTGATGTTGTACTTGTTGAACGAATGGTTAGTAATGAGAAGATACTGGTGTTGTCAGCTGTCAGCTTCTTCTTGTGGAAGAAGAAAGATGTTGCAGGCGAAAACTGAGGAGAAATCGCACTATGCTAACAATGCTAACAGTGTTCATTTGATGGAATGAATGAAGTCAACACTGACTGTCACTCATTCAGATACCATATGAGCTAGGGATGGAAAAAATTAATCGACTAACGATTAATTGTCGATAAGAATTTGCGCGATTAAATTATTAATTATTGATTAATTGCCCTTGTCTACCTGTCCACACGTGTCCGAAGGCAGCCGGTTTGTCTGTGCTGCGACGCCGCGGCTGGGATAGCTGGTCATCGAACTGGATCATGGTGTTGATGAGTTAGAATGTCTGTATGGACATGGAGGACCAAACACAGACCGGCCCGTCTATGTGTGGGAGCGGTACACCCCTGAATAAATACACACACAAATGCGGGGTCGGTATCGGAGCGTTTTCCCTGGAGGTTGGTGTAGTCCACGGTCAGTGAGACAGAAGTTGAAAACATCCTCCAGGCTCCTGATTCGGGCCACAGGTATGCAATGCATTTGCAAAGCTTCAGGGGGTGGAGAAAAGATAAATGAGCGAAAAGTTTCACTTTCACTTCTGCGGGGGCACAGACTGCACCGCCCTGTACTCCTACAGTATTAGAAGTAGGACGGAAAGTGGCGCACGCACGCACGCACGCGGTTGCCAACCAACACGCACGCATCCCCCGGCCGTACTGTGCGACGATCCCCCGACGAAACTCATGCACGTACACCCCCCCATTACACACCGCCACATCAACAGATGAATTCTACAGGAAACACTGACTGTATCCAATGGTTCAATAAATCAGTCATTAAGGAATATGACATGCTTTTTTCATGAAGTGTATAAACAATATTTAGCGTTCATTCTTATAGACCGTATTGAAAAAGAAATTCAGGTTCTCAGGAAAATCGCCGCTTATCAATTAATCGTTAATCGATCGATAAGGGCAACCAACTAACAATTAATGGGATTAATCGATAATTTGCATCCCTAATATGAGCAGTGAATGGACTATTATTGAAGACAGTAATTGTGTGAAGTACCTTGGCATAGCTGTAGTCACATGGAAACTTCTCCTTCACTGGTCCTCTAGTCCAGGCCTATCCCTCCACCAGTCAGGTTGGTCCGACTGAACGACGGGTAGTAGACGATTACACATGGTGAATTGGCTGAAAGACTGGCGACGGCATTAACGACGGCCGATTGCACGGAACACACCAAACAGACTCATGTCACTGACCTCACCAGACTGACGACGACGTCCGAACCGTTGAACATCGGGTGTGTGTGTCCTTCGCCTTTAGACCACCATGCATGCTGATCCAGACCCCTGTCCACATCCACATGATCCCTTTGAACATCATTCCTTCCAGTAGTTCCATTACTTCATGGTACTGAACAAAGCAGGTCCACTCACTGTTCATACAGAGGTGGACCTTACAGACCCTGGAGACCACATTGGACCTGAGATGTTTGATCGCTGTCCTCACCAAGGTTATTATCGTTAATGAAAGCTAACAAATGACAAAAACTAGAATTGAAAAAACATTTTCGTTAACTGAAATAAATAAAAACTATAATTAAAAGGAAAAAAATGATAACTAACTGAAACTGTATTGTGTGTTTACAAAACTAACTAAAACGTCTAAAAATTATGGATAAAATTCCCTTTGTTTTCGTCTTTGTCAATGTTAGATTGATATGAAATCGATTTATTTCACTCAAGCAATTTTAGCTAGCGGCACCATATGATATTTAACGGTCCATCGCTTCTCGTCACTTGTGGTTTCCAGTCGTCTTCTGGTCCCCACTCTACCTAGAAACATGGAGACTAAAGCTGGGAGAAAGCAGCAGAGTCCTGTCTGGGATTTATTTGAATAAGACGGAGAAGAAGAGAAAAGATATGACGAAACTAAAACTAAGCATCTAGAAGAAAACGAAAACTAATATAAAAAATAGGGCCAATGGCCCTTACCGGCCAAATTAAAAGCTTTGGGAAATGTATCCTGATGCCATTTATTATCACCACGTTATGTGTATTTATTCTGTTACAGAAATAGCCCATGTTTTGCTCTATTCCAATCAGATCTCTAAAAAATTCAAATTCCAACTTGATATCATTGATACTGATTTATTGTATCAGTCCACTTCCTATCTCTTATAATGGGAACATTTTCAAAGTCACACCAAACCCAGAATCAGATCTGGATGGAAATAATTTCAATCCCTTGTGTTGACATCCTCATACAGAAGCTGTATACCAAGTTTGAAGTCAATCAGAACTGTAGTTTCGGAGAAGACGATTGAAATTTTTTCCCCATAAGAGCACATGTTAAATTTTCTGTAAGTTTCCGGATCCAGAAGAAGATCCTGATCAGCCTGTAGACATTATGTTTTTGGTCATCTCCCCATCAGGGCTGGACTGTAGAATTTACACTGGATATCATTTATATTTACTGAGTTATTACATCCATCCACTTACGATCTCTTATAATGGGGAAATGTTTCAAAGTGGCACCAAATCCAGAATCAGATCCGGATCCAAATATTTTCACTAACGTTTGTTGACATCATCATAAAGAAGCTGTATACCAAGTTTGAAGTCGGAATTGTAGTTTTGGAGAAGACGACGATTAAAATATTTGTGACGGACACTGCCGCCGCATGACGACAATAGCTTAGGGCCTGTCGGCCAAGTAAGCTAAAAATCCAAAACTATTATAACCTTGGTTCTCACTGGAACTGTTGATGTCACTGTCTTGTAATGTACGTGGAAATTACCAACAATAGTCACTTGCTCGATAAAGGGTTTAAGGTCCAAATATTTCTGTCTATATCTAATCCTATTTGTCATTATTGAAGTGTGCACATTTCCAGAATATCCCTATGAACAGTAGATAAATCAGAGCAGTGTGAACTTTCTGTGACCTCTGAGTTGTTTCTGCCGTCAGTTCTGTCACTCACTGGTCTCCTCGTCTTTGTCCTCCTGTCTGTCTCCGTCCGTCCTGTCCTCTCTCGTCTCTCTTTGTCGTACAGTTTGATCACATGTCTCATCAGCTCCTGGTGACCATGAAGAAAACCCAGTCAGGTCTTCTCATTCGGGTGAGTTCACAAACAAACATCTGCACCGACCTGTCTGTTCGGATCGAACAGACACTGGACATGTGTGGAAACGGCGTCTTCTCAAGCACGAGAGATGGTGTCACTTTAATAAAGGAGTTTACAGCAGTGGACCTTCTGAGCTACTGTTACATCCAGTGCAAACTAAGGATAATGGTGTACCGTAAGCATCTAGCACAGGGGTGTCAAACTCATTTTAGTTCAGGGGCCACATACAGCCCAATGTGATCTCAAGTGGGCCGGACCAGTCAAATAATAACTTAATACCTATACATAATTTAAAAAAAAATTGTTAGTGTGTTAAAAGTTAAATGACATTCTGAAAATGTAAATGACCTGAACAACCATGTACAACCAGAAATCTCTTCAGGTCTTAGTCTCCAGCTTATTATTAATACAACTTGCATTCATAATAGATCTATTATATTGTTTCAAATTCCACTTATTTTTCTCCAGATATTTCAAGTTGTTCATACTTGTTCAGGTTATCCACATTTTATTGTGAAAGGATAGTTTTCAAATGTAAATATTTTCATAATGTATTTTTACGTTTTTCACATTAAACCAAGAAGGAAATTTGGAGTTGTCATTATTGATGCAGGGGTCTCAAACTCATTTTCTTTCAAGGGCCATATTCAGTCCAATTTGATGGACCAGTTCCAGTGGACTGGACCAGTAAAATTATAACATATTAACCTATAAATAATGACAACTCCAAATTTTTTTCTTGTTTTAGTGCAAAAAAAAAAAACATTAAATTATGAAAATATTTTTTATAAACTATCCAAACAAAAAGATGTGAATAACCTGAAAAAAATGAAATTTCTTAAGAAAAATAAGTGCAATTTTAAGTATTATTCCTCAACTTATCATTTCTACATGTGCATTATGGATTGGATCGCCAAAGACACTAAATACTTAATAACAGGCAGAAATTGTTTAAAATTGTGCTGAATTTTGTTTAGACGTTTAGGTTGTTCATATTTATTCAGATTACTCACATTTTATTATTACAGGATAGTTTGTAAATGTAAATATTTTCAAAATTCAATGTTATTTTTTTGTACTAAAACAAGACCTAAATTTGAAGTTGTCATTATTTATAGGCATAATGTAATTTTTTTCACATCAAACTGAGAAGAAAATAGTGAGTCATTATTTTTTGTAAGTTACTATGCTATTATTTTACTGTAGATCATATTGGTCTGTTTGTGGAACCTGAGCTAAAATGAGTTCCACAGCCTTGACGTGGAATTTTTACACCTTGCAAATTCATCCCACGGGGCCACATTTGAACCTTTGGCGGGCCGCATTTTGCCCCTGGGCTGCATCTTTGAGACCCCTGATTTATAGAATATTATGTTATGATTTTACTGCTCTGATCAGTATGATGATGATATTATTAACAACAACAACAACACCAACAACAACAACAACAATAATAATGATGAGTTTGACGTCCTTGATTGTTAATGTCTTGTTTAATTTTTACACTTTGCCAGTCAGTCCTGTGGGCCAGATTGAAACTTTGGCGGCCCATTTTTGGACCGTGGGCCGTATGTTGACACCCCTTATCTAGTATCTAGTATTGTGTAAAGTAAGGTTATGAAGGGTTTTGGAGATGTTCTGACCCACTCATTACAGTGGAGTCCTTATCCAGGTTTTGTCACATCCTATTCTGTCTTTTTTGCTCCTTTGAACACATCAACTTTAAGACTAAATGTTCACTTTCTGCTTGATAAACACTAGCAGGTGACATTCAAACCCATCAGCTACATTATCATCCCTCACGTGCTGGGGCCGGTCAGTGGACAGATTGGATCATTTTGTTTACAAACCTACACTTAAGCCAAAAATTATTCATACCCCACGCAAAAATTGAGTATTTAATAGTTTTAGGTATGAAATGAAGGACAGAGAAAATACTTGTTTAATTCAATTTAATTTATGGTAGATACGAAACAATACAGCAAATTTGCTTTCTTTGTTGTTGACCTAAAGGTTACACCTAATCAACATTTTGGGTTTGTATGCATGTCCATAATTATTCATACCCATGATTAATACTCAATGGCATAGCCTTTATTTGCTATAACAGCTTGCAAACGGTTCCGATAGTTGCTGATCAGGTTTCTGCAGACTTCAGCAGGGATTTTTGCCCACTCTTCTTTTGCAAAGGTTTCCCAATCCTTGAGGTTAGAAGGTCTTTTGCCGAAACTTGTGTCTTGACCTCCCTCCACAGATTTTGATCGGGTTCAGGTCTGGGCTTTGGCTGGCCACTCCAAGACATTCACATCATAGCCTTGAACCATTTCTTGACAGCTTTCGCTGGTGTTTAGGATCGTTATCCTGTTGAAACATCTACTGCTGACCCAGATCAAGTTTTTCTGCCGACTGCTTTAATATTTTCTTCCAATATCTCAATGTATTGTTCCTTTCTCATGATGCCATTCACTTTGACGAGATTCCCAGGCCCACTGGCAGAGAAGCTCCCCAAAGCATGATGCTTCCACCGCCAGTGCTTGACTGCTGGAACTGTGTTCTTGGGTTGGAATGCTTCACCTTTCCTTCTCCAAACAAAGGCAACATCCCTGTGGCCAAAAGCTCCATTTTTGTCTCATCAGACCACAACATTGATAACCAAAAGCTTGGGTCCTTGTCTAGATGTGCTTTTGCAAGGCTAGTCTGGCTTTTACATGCTGGGCTGGAGCAGTGGAGTCTTCCTTGGCCGGCATCCACGGAAGCCCTCTTTGGCAATGTCCGCTGCAGTGTCTGCTCGATATGTTGGTTCCAGTTTCACTCAAATTTTTCAGGATAGCCTTGGTGGTGATCGGGGGTTTTTGCTGACCTCTCTCACAACTTTTCGTGATAGTCTTGATGTCATCTTTGGCTTCCGGCCACGCCCCTTGTGATTCTGTACAGTGTGGAACCTTAGAACTTGGTGATGATGCTCTGTACAGTGGCGACTGGCACATGAAATTGCTTTGCTATAGCTTTTATAGCCTTTGCCATCCTTGTGTGCATTTACAATGCGCGATCGAAGGTCTTCACTCAGTTCTTTTGTCTTTGCATGCCGTTGGTTGACTGTTGACCATAAAGTGAGAATGAATGCACTCACTCACTGAATTTATTCAGGTTTATTACATGACAGGTTGCATAAGGGATTGCACATGGTTAGTGAGTTCCAGGGATGGCATTCATAATGATTAGCCCTAGTTTTGGCACCCAAAAAAGCCTAAATTCCATGACCATTCAGGGGTATGAATTAATGAGGACATGCATACAACCCAAAATGTGATTATGTAACCTATAGGTCAACAACAAAGGACCCAAATTTGCTGTATGCTTCGTAATCTACCATAAATAAAATGAAATTATACAAACCTTTTCTCTGTCCTTCATTTCATATAAAAACTATGAAATAATCAATTTTTGCGTGGGGTACAAACATGAACACACACACTGTAAACACAGATACAGCATCAATAGAAAGCTTCTGTTACAGTTGGTCACCACTGCGTGTGTGTGTGTTCAACAGGCCATGTATATGATATCATAATAATCTGCATAATCAAGTCTTTTCATAGGATTTGTTGACTATAAAGTATATAAGGGTTAGGGTTAGGATCCATTACAGTCATGTTCTAAAACATGTCAAAAGTATGCAGTTAGTGATACCCTCCTTTATCTCAGTGTTGGCTTTAACATTGTTTTCAACTAGGGATGTAACGATTACCGGTATAACGATAAACCGCAGTAAAATTCCAGACGGTTAGTATTACCGTTTTAATACTAATTATCATGATAACTGTGTTTGATTACTACACTTCGAAAGAGAGAGAGAGAGAGAAAGAGAGAGAGAGACCCTAAAACAACTCAAACTTGATCTGGAAAATGGTCAAACAATGGCCATAAGGTGCCATCTTTAATGCACATGTGTATGTTGATGTTTACATTTTAATATTTGAATGTTTCTGCCCAACAGAAAGTACATTGTGCCTATTTTTTTAATTTGATTTTTTTAGGGTTTTTTTTCAAAATACAACTTGGTTAAATTATTTCAGTGTGTGTATAAGTAGTTTTTGAACATTTTGAGCACATTTCAACAATACCGTGGGTCATAATGATGACCGTGATAACTTTGGTCACAATAACCGTGATATGAAATTTTCATATCTTTACATCCCTTATCTTCAACTCACACTTATTTCCATTTTACTCAAAGAGATTGACTTCCAATTTATGGCTGGGCAACAGAAATGTCATTTTCTACACCACTAGTAGAAGTACAGTGCACAGTTTAATGGATACATTCAGTTTTGTGATTTTTTTTTTTTTTTCTTTTTTTTTTAAATGAATTTTTAAAAATTTGGAGTTAGAAAATTTGTCCACCCGATTCGTCAGACAAAAGTGTGATCAGATTGAAAGTTAAGACCTTGTCAGAATAATGTTTGTCTCATTTGACTGAACTCCTCAAAAAGGACAGTAATTTAGTTTAATATAGTTTAAAAGGAATCCTTGACTAGACGGGGCGTCAGTCAACTAATACGATAAGCAATAAGCTCACAATAAGCTCACTTATTGTTTCAAGTTGTTTCAAGTTTAAAGGCTGATTTTTGCTCAGTGAGGTGAAATTTGAAGAAAACCAGATGGTATTTATTGTTTTGAAATCATTCATAAAAGACCTAAGGAGATGAAAATGAAGTGAAAGACAAACCAGGCAAAATGGCGTAGAACATGTAACATGATGAAAATGATGAAAACATATTGGACACAACAAGAACCCAGTTACAAGAAGAAGACAATGACACGAAACATACAAGACTGAAGTGACGCAAGAAAACAACAAAGTCACAGTGATTTCAAAGCAAGATAAAAAAACAAAAATAAAGTTATATATTTTTATATTGTGATAATTATATTTATTGTTATGTCTTTTCTTTTGTCATTTTTACCCTCTGGGGTTTGTGGGGGTATATATAGATATACCAGGAGTTCTGTCTGTCTGAGATTTTTGTGCAACCAATTTCTCTGGCACTATTCACCTGGTTTAATTGATAAAATACGGTAACTGCAGTGGTTTTCATCTCTGTGTGTCTTGTGTTGCTGTTATTTGTGTTTTTTTACACCGTTTACCCGTTTTTCTTGTTGCATTGGCTTCGACAAATTCCAGAGAGATGAGAAAAAGACTAAATAAAGAGACTAAAAACAGGTTCTATGGTCGTCACTAGTGTTAGACCAATTACTTTTTAAAACGTAATTAGTTATAGTTACTAGTTACGCTCCCAAAAAGTAATTGAATTAGTAACGAATTAGTCCTTCATAAATGTAATTAGGTACCAGGGAAAATAATTATTGCGTTACTTTTTTTGAAAAACCTTCAAATATGTAAAATGAAAAAGATTTTTGAGCAGGTTTCACAGGCCAGTTTTATAGAGTAGAACAGCAGACAGGTACTGAAGACCAGGACTGGGGTGAGGCTGGGGTCCACCAGGGTCCGGCTTTTCCATCACATAAGTGCATATCTGCATTTATAGAAGAAGATGCTCCTCCATTTAATCCCACATCTTCACTTTTTTCAGTGGCTCCTCCCTGACACAGCAGTAAATGTCTCCACTTCAGTCAGTCAGACTCACTGATAACTCCTCCCCTAAATTAGCTGTGCACGTAGCTGCATTCAAGTGCATGGGGTGGTGCTGTGGACAACTCAATTCGGAGATGTCATTAGTGGTTCAGGTGAAGGCAGCGTGGACAGCTCAGACTCATGGACACACAGGTGAAGCATGAAGGCAGTGTTTGAATAGAAGAACAGCGAACGGCTCGCAACAGATCGGTTCTTATCCTTCACTTAAAAGAGCTGTTCAAGAGACTCGACTCGTCCGTGAACGTCACACCTCTCATGCCAGGCTGAGGTGAGCCAGGATGGATAACAGCTTGTTTGATATCAGTGCATAGTACACGCACCACATTTCACTGCCGATAACGGTAACGGCGTTGTAACGTTTTCAAATAATAATTTATTAGATTACAGTTACTGGAAAACAATAACAGCGTTAGTAACGCCGCTATTTTTAACGCTGTTATTCCCAACACTGGTCATCACAAAAGGTCAGGGTAACTGTTCAAAATCCATTTGGTCGCTAGTGATGTTGCACAAGCATATATCACAAGTAGAGATTGAAATCCAGTAGGATTCGTAATCCTACTAGGACAGCTAGGAATTTTAGTTTGTCCTAGGACAAACTAAATCCTATCTGTCCTAGGGTTAGGGTTAGGGGTTAGGCTTAGGTTAGGGGGTTAGGGTTAATCTTCAGATCCTAATTCTTGTAGGATTTCAGTTTGTCCTAGGACAAACTAAATTCCTATCTGTCCTAGTAGGATTACGAATCTACTGGACTTCAATCTCTACTGTGACACATATATTACATATACCAGTCTTGTAGCATCATTGTAATTTTAATTTTGCCAACTGTTTTTTATGTTTGCTGTTTGTAAAGTTGTCAAAAAACTTGAATAAATAGAAGTTTTAAAAAAATCCATTTGCTCACCATAAAAATGAATAGATATAGTTAATTCATAAGGTTGAACAGGTTGATGCATCATCAGGGTTAGTGGTTTCTTCATACTTCCAGATCACACCAACAAAAGCTGCCTTCTAGATCCTGATTGGTTCTCAGATGTGTGTGATGTCACATGCAGCTGGTTGGTCCTTTTTTAAACTCAGATTTGGATATGAACATTAAAGCCCCCTGACCACGGCCCCCTCCACCCATCCGCCTGCACAGATGAGGTTCACGACCAAGTTGTGTGATTGAGAGGAGGTTAGCGTTTAAGTGGGTTTGTGACCACATCTCTGTGGCTGTCACCCATAATGCACTTCACTGAGCTCCCACAGAGGCTTTTAGCAGAGTAACGTAGCATTAGATCTGTGACCGTCCACATTAGCTTTAACCTCCATGAATGCACTGAGCTGCTCATTGATACAGAGCTGCTGATCCTGGACAGACTGCATGGGATTGACCCCCTGACCCCCCCCCCCCACCACCCCACCACCTCACTTGGGGTTCATGGGGGTCAGCAGTAGTGTTAACTGTTCACCAGCCTGATTGGAGTTGGTTGTTTTAAAATGTCAGCTGGTTGTTGTGGTGCGTTTGTGGGTGTGGATGGTTTCCTGTTAATGACCGAGTCAAACCAGTTTAAAGTTTCTATAAACAGAAAGCACTGAAACCGACACACAGAGGAAATGGTGACTTTGTGTTAAAATGAATAAATGAATAATTACTTAGTCTATTTTTCTGTTTGCAAACTAGGTCAGTAATTCAGTTAACACAGATAGAGATAAGACCATAAGTACATATATTCATACGTACACATGTGTATCTGACCGTTTAATGACATTTAAAGTCTTTCTGTTTGTGTGTTATTATGCACAGCTGCTCCACAACCACACAAACACTAACACACATGCATCTGCAGTAGAAAAGCCTGACAAGTGAACTCTGGCATGCACTGTAAAAAAAAAAAGTTAAAAAAAACTGTAATATTTCGGCAGCTGGGGTGCCAAAAACTGCTGTTAAATAACGGAAAATAACCATCTCATAAAATTACGGTAATTTTCCATAATTAAAATACAGTTTTTTTTGCCCTAACTTTACCTGAGATTTTGCATATTTTTTTTTTACTTTTTAATGTTAATAAAGAATATTTTCATGTATTAAACAATCAAATTACTTGTAAATATGGACAAACATTGTTAAAACAGAGCAAATGATAGGGTTTTAAAATTGCAGAAAAGTTCTGTTATTAGTTGGTGTTATCACATAATTTTATGTTAAAAACTTGTATATCTGTTAATATTTGATGTGTGGTATATCATTTTGTTACATTAAAACATGTGATTTATCTCTCAAAATCTGTCAATTAACTGTTAATAAACTAGTCGTCTGGATTTAAATTCCAACAATTTACTGTTAATTTAAGATCATATAAAGTATAACATTATATTTATAGCTTATTTCACATTTAATCATGTAGCTTTCTTGGATAACTTCTTATAACAGATGTACAATTTTGACATAAGTCACACAGGCCATGGAACAATAAGATGTCAGCCACAGTGTAACTTAAAGAGCGCAGGATGTGCTTTTAATTCGGCAAGTTCAGTGTTTGACATTGAGTAGAACTTGACCATCATGGATGAACAGGAAAGGCATTGTTCAGCGTATGGCTTTTACTCATGGTGCACCTGAACAAAAATACAAAAACAAACACAAAAAGGCCAATAAACATTACTATACACATATTAACCTCACATTTACACTAACACCACAACCCTGCTGAGCCCCTGCACAGAAAAGTGCAGAATCAACAGAGAAAAGAACTCAGAGCGCAGACCTCTGCCAAGACAGATCTGACCCCCCCCCTCCCCGATCACCACCAAAATTTAATCATTTCTTCCTTGTGCCAGTATCAACATTTCCTGAAAATTTCATGGAAATCCGTCCATAACTTTTTGAGTTATCTTGCTAACAAACACGCAAACAACAACAAACAAACACGCACCCAAACACACAAGACAAAGCGATCACAGTACCTCATGGCGGAGGTAACAACATGCTCCACACCACAACATTATCTCTACTTTTAAAAACTGTCATAATACGAATAACCAACCATTTATATTTACAATATTCTACTGCTAATTTAAGAATATGTGAACTGTTGTGGTTGAATGACACATAATTTTCAATGAGACTCAGTTGTCCAATCCACTGTTAAAACTGTATTTGGACAGTTTATCAGTGCTTATACATGTTATATATTCACAAAAACACATTTATTCAACATTTTCGTTGTAAAACCTCCCATAATTACACAAGATATTTGTTAATTAACAAACAAGTCTTGTTAACTTACAGAACAAATACTTCTTTTTACGGTTAATTGTCAGTAATTTTTATCTGGTTTTATAATGTTTTTTACAGTATTAAACTTTAAATTAACAGTTTAATCTCATAAATAAAAAAGAAGTATTTGTGAAATTGCCATACATTAGCAAATGTATTTTAACTGTATTTTTCTGTGAAAAAGAAAAAAATTCTTTTGAAAATAGAAATTTTCTCCTTATTTACAGTTACAGTTTTTTCCATGTTATTTTTTCATTTGACATGTAAAATCACTGTCTATTTTTGTAATTTCATTGATATTTTCCTGTATCTTAAAAATACAGGAAAAATCTGTAAAATAAACAGTGAAAATTCTGTTAAATTATAGATTTTTTTTTTTACAGTGTGGAGGTGTAAATCAGGCAGTGTGTGTGCATGTGTGTGTGTGTGTCAGCTTTTTTGTACATAATGCTTAAATTTTCATAGCAGTTGATGAATTACTATGTCACAGTGATCAGTCAATAATAAACTCAAACAAAAAAAAGACAAACATTTTCAGTTTAGTTGGAGTTAAGTGTTCCCACAGTAAAAGAAAGTGAATCTGTCGCACTTTTGTCGCAGTAGATCGTTTTGTCATCCTGTAAAATCAATCAAACATGAACTTAAACGACTTGAAGAACAGAAGTGAAAGGTTCCAACTGGTCCGAGCCGTTGAAGTCTTTGTGTGTCTGTCCACAGGTTTGACAGGTTGGAGGTTTTGGCGGTTTTTGCGTCCACCGTCCTGGTGCAGCTGGGAGCCCTATTCATCCTAAAGGAGAGTATGTACACGCCATACACACAAATGCACACGTTAACGCAGCAGAAGTGATGCAGCTTCAGTCGGTGGTGTGTGTTTGCAGATGCTGCCGTCCCGTGCCTGTAGCCCATGTTCGTTTTTATCTCCCTCTCTCTGTCTACGCTGATTAAAATTTCAATTATTTTCAAAGCTGGACTTGGTTCTGCAGCAGAACACAAATGAATTCCAATTGTTTCTTATTGTTTTCATCCCATGCGTTTGCTCCACACGGGGTGCATGTTTTCCACAGCGTCAGTCTGGAAAACAAAAGGCTCCAAATATGCAATAATTGGACCCCTGGATGTTTTCAGACACATTTACACACAGTGAACTCTACTGAGTGAACGCATAACCCCTGTTCAGTGTCACTGGTCAAGAAGCTTCAGCTTCATTATCTCATCTTAAAGCGCTTTGATCAGATTATCAGAACAAGCTCATGGACTTTGTATAAAACTGTTTGATGTCGTATCGTGGATTCTGCATTAAAGGTGTTTAATGCTTTAGGGGAAGGTTCATTTAGTCTAGATCAGGGGTCTCAACATGCAGCCGGGGGCCAGATGCTGCCTGCCAAGGTTCCATGCAGCCCGTGGGATGAATTTGCAAAGAGCAAAAATTCCACAGTCAAGGCTGTGGAACTCATTTTAGTTCAGGTTCCACATGTAACCAATATTGATCTGCAGTCAAATAAGAACAGCAGAAGAACTGACAAAAATGAATGACTGCAGATTTTCTTCTCAGTTTTGATTGGAAAAAAACATAACATTGCATTGTGCCTATAAATAATACAAACTTCACATTTTTTTCTTTGTTTTAGTGCAAAAAAAACCCATTTAAATTATGAAAATATTTACATTTATGACTTCCTGTACAATATGAACAACCGAGATGTCTAAAGAAAATTAAGCACAATTTTAACAGTTTCTGTCTGTTCCTCAGTGTTAGTGTCTTTGTAGATCTGCTCCATAATGCACATGGAGAAATGAGAAGTGGAGGCAGAATATTCCTAAAATTGCACTAAATTTAAGTTTTTTAATTTAAATGTAAGTTTTTTCAGGTTTTTTTTTATAGTTATAAAAGTAAGGTATTTTTGTTATTTAATGTCTTTTTTTTCTCACTAAAACAAAGACAAAATTTTGGAGTTGTCATTATTTTATAGGTTATTATGTTACTATTTTACTGGTCCGCCCACTGGAGATCAAATCGGGCTGAATGTGGAAACCTGAAAGGAAATGAGTTTGAGAGCCCTGGTCTAGATGAAGAAAGGTTTTATATCTGCCAAAATGTACGATCATAACAGTTTATTATTTTATTGAAATGATGTCATGGTGAATGGGTTCCTTCATCAAAGCTAAGGCGGTCAAAGGAAATACAGAGTTTATGACTTTAGTGTGTGGATAATCACTAAGGTCCAGATTTAGGTGGATTTTATTTCAGATTTTGGGAAACACCAAACACAAACTCCAGTTCCGCTGTTTACTTCATTCTGGAAATAAAGGACAAAACCTGTCACTTAAAACCTGTCACTTAAAGGTGGGTATGAGATCTTAGAAAACGGTTTGAGCAAGCTACAGTTTGAAAATACTCAGTTCAAAAGTCCAAACACGTTCTTCAAATGTCCCTCCAAAGCCACGCCTCCAGAGTACTGGCACACGCAATGCTTGTTCCCGAGGGTTCACGAGCGCTGCATAGCAACAATTCACCGGCTAAGGCTCTGCTCCATCTCTGGCTCCGGCCCCAGCTTGGGCTCTGACGCCGTCTACGGTCCGCCCGGCCCCAGCTCGTCTCCGACACCGCCTGAGGCTCCGTCCCTGGCTCCAGTCCCGTACAGCTCCGACTCGGGCTCCGATGCCGACTACGGCCCGGGCTGAGGCTCCGGCTCGCGTATCCATGCATACCTCATTCAGTCTCCTTCAACCCCCCCCGCTCTTCCAGAACAGCCCCAGTTCGGACCTATCTGACTAACGTTACATTTCCTAGTGATTTATGTTTGTGACTAAACAGTTGCTGGTGAACTTTCCATCCTAATACAACTAATATAGCCAAGCTCTGGCTTCACTTCCTGTACAAATGCCTCCAGCCTCTGGGAATGCGAGATTCATGCTCGAGAAGGGTACGCGCAGAGGGGGGAAGGGGGAGGGGCGAATGGCTGTTGAGTTTTGATTGACATATCACCGTTCAATCATTTCGAGCGGGCGCTCAAAATGATTGGATGGTATTTTTTCAGTCCTGTCCGTTCCACAGGTGACTGATTTTTTATTTTGTGTTTAGAGCATTTAATTTGTTAGTTGTAATCGGGGTGTGAAGGGGATTTTAAGGAATATAGTTAAAAATCTTCAGGAAAACATCTCAGACCCCACCTTTAGCTACCAGACAACAGTTGTGTGAACTGTTGAATATTCAAGACTGTGTGTGTGTGTGTGTGTGTGTGTGTGTGTGTGTGTGTGTCACTGCCTGGTTGTGTCTGTCATTGTCTCTCACACACACACACACACACACCTAGTGTCGTCCTGTGTGGGGTTGTCGGTCGGTCAGTTCCCGGGGGTGGGGGGGTAAACAGCACATACAGGTCAGGGAGTCAGTGCTGCCTGCACTTTACAGATGTGTGTGAGTGTGTGTGTGTAATTTATTAGACATGTTAATGACATGGACACACACACCCACGCCTGCATCAAACTGTTTCTACTGTGAAACCAACAAAAATACTGTAAAACTACAAACCCCATTTCCACTAACGTCTTTGAATTTTGAGCTGTTTTTTGCGACAGTAAAGCCCAGAGTCACTCAGACATTTATGGGTCTGGAAACGATCCAGACTTACACTCATTTAAAAAAACACAAAGAATGAATAAAAGGCCCTCTCATTAAAGGTGTGGGAGACTTTCGTGACCAATTTTTCATCCAATCGGTCAAACCTCAGTCATATCCTCAGTATCATGAATCTGTTCGTCTGTCATTACTCACCTGAATCTCTTGCATTACGGTGAACAGTTTCTTAGTTCCATCCACCAGAAGCAAACCATTTGTTTACAAACCAGGCCGGGAGGTAACTCGGGCATCTTCGGAATTTTGTTGCGATATACATTGTGGAAAGCGAAGGCTCACGAGGCAGAAATGGCAGGAGCTCCCTTCCCTCTATGCATATTACTCCAGCCGTTTCCGTGTTTCAGACATTTCCGCGTCGTGTTTGTTTCATCCATATAATACCATATTGTTGCGCTGCTGCTGTCAGGTGGCTGCGTGAACCTCCCTTTCCCACAATCCACGTCACGACAAAATTCCAAAGATGCCCGAGTTACCTCCCAGCTTGGTTTGTAAACGAATTGTTTGTTTCTGGTGGATGGAACTAAGAAACTGTTCACCATAATGCAAGAGATTCAGGTGAGTAATGACAGACAGACGAACAGATTCATGGTACTGAGGATATGACTGAGGATGGACAGATTTGATGAAAAATTAGTCACGAAAGTCTCCTTCACCTTAAGATTCAGGTGTATGAATAAATCCCATATTTTAGGTTGTGTTTTGTAAATGCTTTGAGATGATCATGTATTCTGATGGATACTGTGCATGAACTGAATATAACTGAACAGAAATGAGGTTTGTAAAATGTCCAAAGGTCAGACTTCAGCTCATATGGATGTAAACGCCTTTGTTAAGGGAAAACCATGAGGCTCATACATACATATAATGAACGGCTGAATAAGGCAGAGGACGGAGGCGGAGTTTAAACAGACTCCTCCCCAACAGTGATTGACACAAATGAACCCAGTGACAGGAGTCCCACCTGGTCATGTAGTTGACTCTGTGTGTTTCTGTTTGTTAGTGTGGAACGCTTCATGGAGCAGCCGGAGGTCCATACGTAAGTATTAACAACACACACACACACACACACACATACACACACAAACACACTAAAGGCCCTTTTCCACTGCAGGAATTTTTACTGTACTAGGAACTTTGAAAACCCTTGGTGCTTATGCTGCGTTCCAGTCCACCCATAACTCGTGTTTTTCCATCCTTCTACTGGTGAAAACTGGAATGTCAGTCAAACCTGTGACTTCCACCCGTGAACTCATACTAGATCTGTGTTCTCCCAGTTCTGAGTTCTGACATCACGTAGCAATGGCGCCCCCCCATGGATGCGGTGTTTATGCAGATTGTTTCTTAAAACAAGGTATTGCTCTGACATTATTTATCTGCAAATGTTCTGTGTAATCAGCAGCGACACTAGTGTTAGCTAGTTTTCAGTCAATTGAGTGCAAGAATAAATTAAAAATCAAATATGTATCCAAATATACAAATAACAGAACATAAAAGGTAGAACAGCTTCTCATGCCTTATGCGCCGTTTTCCCTCCTCTGTTTCCCTCAAACAAGCAA